>NW_027015593.1:0-11297 GCF_036934945.1 Oncorhynchus masou masou
TCTCACATTATGGCTTCCTGAAGTTGCACTCTCTCACATTATGGCTTACTGAAGTTACACACTCTCACATTATGGCTTCTGAAGTTACTCTCTCACATTATGGTTTACCAGTTACTCTCTCACTATGGCTTACTGAAGTTAGCACTTCCTCACATTATGGCTTCCTGAAGAAGAGTTACACTCTCTCACATTATGGCTTACTGAAGATACACTCATCACATTATGGCTTACTGAAGATACACTCTCTAACATTGCTTACTGAACTCACACTCTCAACATTATGGCTTCCTGAAGTTACACTCTCTCACATTATGGCTTCCTGAAGTTACACTTTCTCACAATATGGCTTCCTGAAGTTATACTCTCTCACATTATGGCTTCCTGAAGTTACATTCTCTCAAATTATGGCTTACTGAAGTTACACTCTCTCACATTATGGCTTCCTGAAGTAACACTATCTCACATTATGGCTTCCTGAAGTTACACTCTCTTAACATTATGGCTTCCTGAAGTTAATTTCACATTATGGCTTACTGAAGTTACACTTTCTCACATTATGGATTCCTGAGAAGTTACACTCTCACATTATGGCTTCCTGAAGTTACACTCTCACATTATTACTGAAGTTTATCTCATTATGGCTTCTTGAAGTTGCACTCTCTCACATTATGGCTTACTGAAGTTACCTCTCACATTATGGCTTCCTGAAGTTGCACTCTCTCACATTATGGCTTCCTGAAGTTACCACTCTCTCACATTATGGCTTCCTGAAGTTACACTCTCTCACATTATGGTTCACTGAAGAAGTTACACTCTCACATTATGGCTTCCTGAAGTTACACTCTCTCACATTATGGTTCACTGAAGTTACACTCTCACATTATGGTTCACTGAAGAAGTTACACTCTCACATTATGGCTTCCTGAATTTACACTCTCTCACATTATGGCTTCCTGAAGTTGCACTCTCTCACATTATGGTTCTGAAGAAGTTACACTCTCACATTATGGCTTCCTGAAGTTACACTCTCTCACATTTTGGCTTCCTGAAGTTGCACTCTCTCACATTATGGTTCACTGAAGAAGTTACACTCTCACATTATGGCTTCCTGTAGTTACACTCTCTCACATTATGGTTCACTGAAGTTACACTCTCTCACATTATGGCTTACTGAAGTTACACTCTCTCACATTATGGCTTCCTGTAGTTACACTCTCTCACATTTTGGCTTCCTGAAGTTACACTCTCTCACATTATGGTTCACTGAAGAAGTTACACTCTCACATTATGGCTTCCTGTAGTTACACTGTCTCACATTATGGTTCACTGAAGTTACACTCTCTCACATTATGGTTCACTGAAGAAGTTACACTCTCACATTATGGCTTCCTGTAGTTACACTCTCTCACATTTTGGCTTCCTGAAGTTACACTCTCTCACATTATGGTTCACTGAAGAAGTTACACTCTCACATTATGGCTTCCTGTAGTTACACTCTCTCACATTATGGTTCACTGAAGTTACACTCTCTCACATTATGGTTCACTGAAGAAGTTACACTCTCTCACATTATGGCTTCCTGAAGTTACTCTCTCACATTATGGTTCACTCTCTCACATTATGGCTTCCTAGTTACACTCTCTCACATTATGGTTCACTGAAGTTACACTCTCTCACATTATGGTTCACTGAAGAAGTTACACTCTCACATTATGGCTTCCTGAAGTTGCACTCTCTCACATTATGGCTTCCTGAAGTTGCACTCTCTCACATTATGGTTCACTGAAGAAGTTACACTCTCACATTATGGCTTCCTGAAGTTACACTCTCTCACATTATGGCTTCCTGAAGTTACAATCTCTCACATTATGGTTCACTGAAGTTACACTCTCTCACATTATGGTTCACTGAAGAAGTTACACTCTCACATTATGGCTTCCTGAAGTTGCACTCTCTCACATTATGGCTTCACTGAAGTTACACTCTCTCACATTATGGTTCACTGAAGAAGTTACACTCTCACATTATGGCTTCCTGAAGTTACACTCTCTCACATTTTGGCTTCCTGAAGTTGCACTCTCTCACATTATGGCTTCCTGAAGAAGTTACACTCTCACATTATGGCTTCCTGAAGTTACACTCTCTCACATTATGGCTTACTGAAGTTACACTCTCTCACATTATGGCTTTCTGAAGTTGCACTGTCTCACATTATGGCTTACTGAAGTTTATCTCACATTTGGCTTCCTGAAGTTGCACTCTCTCACATTATGGCTTACTGAAGTTACACTCTCACATTATGGCTTACTGAAGTTTATCTCACATTATGGCTTCCTGAAGTTACACTCTCACATTATGGCTAACTGAAGTTGCACTCTCTCACATTATGGCTTCCTGAAGTTACACTTTCTCACATTATGGCTTACTGAAGTTACACTCTCACATTATGGCTTCCTGAAGTTACTCTCTCACATTATGGCTTCTGTTGCACTCTCTACATTATGGCTTCCTGAAGAAGTTACACTGTCACATTATGTCTTCCTGAAGAAGTTACACTCTCACATTATGGCTTCCTGAAGAAGTTACACTCTCACATTATGGCTTACTGAAGTTTATCTCACATTATGGCTTCCTGAAGTTACACTCTCTCACATTATGGCTTACTGAAGATACACTCTCTAACATTATTGCTTACTGATCTTACACTCTCTCAAATTATGGCTTCCTGAAGTTACACTCACATTATGTCTTACTGAACTTACACTTTCTCACATTATGGCTTCCTGAAGAAGTTACACTCTCACATTATGGCTTCCTGAAGTTACACTCTCACATTATGGCTTACTGAAGTTTATCTCACATTATGGCTTCTTGAAGTTGCACTCTCTCACATTATGGCTTACTGAAGTTACACTCTCACATTATGGCTTCCTGAAGTTGCACTCTCACACATTATGGCTTCCTGAAGTTGCACTGTCTCACATTATGGCTTACTGAAGTTGCACTCTCTCACATTATGGCTTCCTGAAGTTACACTCTCGCATTATGGCTTCCTGAAGAAGTTACACTCTCTCACATTATGGTTCACTGAAGAAGTTACACTCTCACATTATGGCTTCCTGTAGTTACACTCTCTCACATTATGGTTCACTGAAGTTACACTCTCTCACATTATGGTTCACTGAAGAAGTTACACTCTCACATTATGGCTTCCTGAATTTGCACTCTCTCACATTTTGGCTTCCTGAAGTTGCACTCTCTCACATTATGGTTCACTGAAGAAGTTACACTCTCACATTATGGCTTCCTGTAGTTACACTCTCTCACATTTTGGCTTCCTGAAGTTGCACTCTCTCACATTATGGTTCACTGAAGAAGTTACACTCTCACATTATGGCTTCCTGTAGTTACACTCTCTCACATTATGGCTTACTGAAGTTACACTCTCTCACATTATGGCTTCCTGTAGTTACACTCTCTCACATTATGGTTCACTGAAGTTACACTCTCTCACATTATGGTTCACTGAAGAAGTTACACTCTCACATTATGGCTTCCTGAAGTTGCACTCTCTCACATTTTGGCTTCCTGAAGTTGCACTCTCTCACATTATGGTTCACTGAAGAAGTTACACTCTCACATTATGGCTTCCTGAAGTTACACTCTCTCACATTATGGCTTCCTGAAGTTACACTCTCTCACATTATGGTTCACTGAAATGTTACACTCTCACATTATGGCTTACTGAAGTTACACTCTCACATTATGGCTTCCTGTAGTTACACTCTCTCACATTATGGTTCACTGAAGTTACACTCTCTCACATTATGGTTCACTGAAGAAGTTACACTCTCACATTATGGCTTCCTGAAGTTGCACTCTCTCACATTATGGCTTCCTGAAGTTGCACTCTCTCACATTATGGCTTTCTGAAGTTACACTCTCACATTATGGCTTCCTGAAGTTACACTCTCTCACATTATGGCTTACTGAAGTTACGCTCTCACATTATGGCTTCCTGAAGTTACACTCTCTCACATTTTGGCTTCCTGAAGTTGCACTCTCTCACATTATGGTTCACTGAAGAAGTTACACTCTCACATTATGGCTTTCTGAAGTTGCACTGTCTCACATTATGGCTTACTGAAGTTTATCTCACATTATGGCTTCTTGAAGTTGCACACTCTCACATTATGGCTAACTGAAGTTGCACTCTCTCACATTATGGCTTCCTGAAGTTACACTTTCTCACATTATGGCTTCCTAAAGTTACACTCTCTAACATTATGGCTTACTGAAGTTACGCTCTCACATTATGGCTTCCTGAAGTTGCACTCTCTCACATTATGGCTTCCTGAAGTTACACTTTCTCACATTATGGCTTCCTAAAGTTACACTCTCTAACATTATGGCTTACTGAAGTTACGCTCTCACATTATGGCTTCCTGAAGTTGCACTCTCTCACATTATGGCTTCCTGAAGTTACACTCTCTAACATTATGGCTTCCTGAAGTTACACTCTCACATTATGAGAAGTTGCACTCTCTCACATTATGGCTTCCTGAAGTTACACTCTCTCACATTATGGCTTACTGAAGTTACACTCTCTCACATTATGGCTTCCTGAAGTTACACTCTCTCACATTATGGCTTCCTGAAGTTACACTCTCTCACAATATGGCTTCCTGAAGTTATACTCTCTCACATTATGGCTTCCTGAAGTTACATTCTCTCAAATTATGGCTTACTGAAGTTACACTCTCTCACATTATGGCTTCCTGAAGTTACACTATCTCACATTATGGCTTACTGAAGTTACACTCTCTAACATTATGGCTTACTGAAGTTACACTCTCTCGCATTATGGCTTACTGAAGTTACACTCTCACATTATGAGAAGTTGCACTCTATCACATTATGGCTTCCTGAAGTTACACTCTCACATTATGAGAAGTTGCACTCTATCACATTATGGCTTACTGAAGTTGCACTCTCTCACATAGTTGCTTACTGAAGTTGCACTCTCTCACATTATGGCTTACTGAAGTTACCATCTCTCACATTATGGCTTCCTGAAGTTACACTATCTCACATTATGGCTTACTGAAAATACACTCTCTAACATTATTGCTTTCTGAAGTTACACTCTCTCAAATTATGGCTTCCTGAAGTTACACTATCTCACATTATGGCTTACTGAAGTTACACTCTCTAACATTATGGCTTACTGAAGTTACACTCTCTAACATTATGGCTTACTGAAGTTACACTCTCTCACATTATGGCTTCCTGAAGTTACACTGTCTCACATTATGGCTTCCTGAAGTTACACTCTCTCACATTATGGCTTACTGAAGTTACACTCTCTAACATTATGGCTTACTGAAGTTACACTCTCTCACATTATGGCTTCCTGAAGTTGCACTCTCTCAAATTATGGCTTACTGAAGTTACACTCTCTCACATTATGGCTTCCTGAAGTTACACTATCTCACATTATGGCTTACTGAATTTACACTCTCTAACATTATGGCTTCCTGAAGTTACACTCTCTCGCATTATGGCTTACTGAAGTTACACTCTCACATTATGAGAAGTTGCACTCTATCACATTATGGCTTCCTGAAGTTACACTCTCTCACATTATGGCTTCCTGAAGTTACACTCTCTCACAATATGGCTTCCTGAAGTTGCACTCTCTCACATAATGGCTTTCTGAAGTTGCACTGTCTCACATTATGGCTTACTGAAGTTGCACTCTCTCACATTATGGCTTCCTGAAGTTACACTCTCTAACATTATGGCTTCCTGAAGTTACACTCTCATATTATGAGAAGTTGCACTCTCTCACATTATGGCTTACTGAAGTTGCACTCTTCACACACTGATGTTGCACTCTCTCACATTATGGCTTTCTGAAGTTGTCTCACACTTCTGAAGTTTATCTCACATTATGGCTTACTGAAGTTGCACTCTCTCACATTATGGCTTACTGAAGTTACACTCTCACATTATGGCTTACTGAAGTTTATCTCAAATTATGGCTTCCTGAAGTTACACACTCTCACATTATGGCTAACTGAAGTTGCACTCTCTCACATTATGGCTTCCTGAAGTTACACTCTCTCACATTATGGCTTACTGAAGTTACGCTGTCTCACGTTATGGCTTCCTGAAGTTACACTCTCTCACATTTTGGCACTCTCTCACATTATGGCTTCCTGAAGAAGTTACACTGTCACATTATGTCTTCCTGAAGAAGTTACACTCTCACATTATGGCTTCCTGAAGAAGTTACACTCTCTCACATTATGGATTACTGAAGTTTATCTCACATTATGGCTTCCTGAAGTTACACTCTCTCACATTATGGCTTACTGAAGATACACTCTCTAACATTATTGCTTACTGATCTTACACTCTCTCAAATTATGGCTTCCTGAAGTTACTCACATTATGTCTTACTGAACTTACACTTTCTCACATTATGGCTTCCTGAAGAAGTTACACTCTCACATTATGGCTTCCTGAAGTTACACTCTCACATTATGGCTTACTGAAGTTTATCTCACATTATTTATCTCACATTATGGCATTATGGCTTCCTGAAGTTGCACTCTCTCACATTATGGCTTCCTGAAGTTGCACTCTCTCACATTATGGCTTCCTGAAGTTGCACTCTCACACATTATGGCTTCCTGAAGTTTATCTCACATTATGGCTTACTGAAGAAGTTACACTCTCACATTATGGCTTCCTGAAGTTACACTGTCTCACATTATGGCTTACTGAAGTTTCTCTCACATTATGGTTTCACTGAAGAAGTTACACTCTCACATTATGGCTTCCTGAAGTTGCACTGTCTCACATTATGGCTTCCTGAAGTTGCACTCTCTCACATTATGGTTCACTGAAGTTACACTCTCACATTATGGCTTCCTGAATTTACACTCTCTCACATTTTGGCTTCCTGAAGTTGCACTCTCTCACATTATGGTTCACTGAAGAAGTTACACTCTCACATTATGGCTTCCTGTAGTTACACTCTCTCACATTATGGTTCACTGAAGTTGCACTCTCACATTATGGTTCACTGAAGAAGTTACACTCTCACATTATGGCTTCCTGTAGTTACACTCTCTCACATTTTGGCTTCCTGAAGTTACACTCTCTCACATTATGGTTCACTGAAGAAGTTACACTCTCACATTATGGCTTCCTGAAGTTACACTCTCTCACATTATGGTTCACTGAAGTTACTCTCTCACATTATGGCTTCCTGAAGAAGTTACACTCTCACATTATGGCTTCCTGAAGTTACACTCTCTCACATTATGGTTCACTGAAGTTACACTCTCTCACATTATTCCTGAAGCTTCCATTATGGCTTCCTGAAGTTACACTCTCTCACATTATGGTTCACTGAAGTTACACTCTCTCACATTATGGTTCACTGAAGAAGTTACACTCTCACATTATGGCTTCCTGAAGTTACACTCTCTCACATTATGGCTTCCTGAAGTTACACTCTCACATTATGGTTCACTGAAGAAGTTACACTCTCACATTATGGCTTCCTGAAGTTACACTCTCTCACATTATGGCTTCACTGAAGTTACACTCTCTCACATTATGGTTCACTGAAGATGTTACACTCTCACATTATGGCTTCCTGAAGTTGCACTCTCTCACATTATGGCTTCCTGAGTTGTTACATCTCTCACATTATGGTTCCTGAAGTTACACTCTCTCACATTATGGTTCACTGAAGAAGTTACCTCTCACATTATGGCTTCCTGAAGTTACACTCTCTCACATTATGGTTCACTGAAGTTACACTCTCTCACATTATGGTTCACTGAAGAAGTTACACTCTCACATTATGGCTTCCTGAAGTTACACTCTCTCACATTATGGCTTACTGAAGTTACACTCTCTCACATTATGGCTTCACTGAAGTTACACTCTCACATTATGGCTTCCTGGAAGTTACACTCTCTCACATTTTGGCTTCCTGAAGTTGCACTCTCTCACATTATGGTTCACTGAAGAAGTTACACTCTCACATTATGGCTTCCTGAAGTTACACTCTCTCACATTATGGCTTCACTGAAGTTACACTCTCTCACATTATGGCTTTGAAGTTACACTCTCTCACATTATGGCTTACTGAAGTTTATCTCACATTATGGCTTCCTGAAGTTGCACTCTCTCACATTATGGCTTCCTGAAGTTACACTCTCTCACATTATGGCTTCCTGAAGTTACATCTCACATTATGGCTTCCTGAAGTTACACTCTCTCACATTATGGCTTACTGAAGTTACACTCTCTCACATTATGGCTTACTGAAGTTACACTCTCTCACATTATGGCTTCCTGAAGTTACACTTTCTCACATTATGGCTTCCTGAAGTTACACTCTCTAACATTATGGCTTTCTGAAGTTACGCTCTCACATTATGGCTTCCTGAAGTTGCACTCTCTCACATTATGGCTTCCTGAAGTTACACTCTCTCACATTATGGCTTCCTGAAGTTACACTCTCACATTATGGCTTCCTGAAGTTACACTCTCACATTATGGCTTCCTGAAGTTACACTCTCTCACATTATGACTTACTGAAGTTACACATTATGAGAAGTTGCACTCTCACATTATGGCTTCCTGAAGTTGCACTCTCTCACATAGTTGCTTACTGAAGTTGCACTCTCTCACATTATGGCTTCCTGAAGTTACCCTCTCTCACATTATGGCTTCCTGAAGTTACACTCTCACATTATGAGAAGTTGCACTCTCTCAAATTATGGCTTACTGAAGTTACACTCTCTCACATTATGGCTTCCTGAAGTTACACTATCTCACATTATGGCTTACTGAAGTTACACTCTCTAACATTATGGCTTACTGAAGTTACACTCTCTCGCATTATGGCTTACTGAAGTTACACTCTCACATTATGGAGAAGTTTCTCTCACATTATGGCTTACTGAAGTTGCACTCTCTCACATTATGGCTTACTGAAGTTGCACTCTCTCACATTATGGCTTCCTGAAGTTACCACTCTCTCACATTATGGCTTCCTGAAGTTACACTATCTCACATTATGGTTACTGAAAATACACTCTCACATTATGGCTTCCTGAAGTTACACTCTCTCACATTATGGCTTCCTGAAGTTGCACTCTCTCACATTATGGCTTACTGAAGTTACACTCTCTCACATTATGGCTTCCTGAAGTTACACTCTCTCACATTATGGCTTACTGAAGTTACACTCTCACATTATGGCTTCCTGAAGTTACACTCTCTCACATTATGGTTCACTGAAGTTACACTCTCTCACATTATGGTTCACTGAAGAAGTTACACTCTCACATTATGGCTTCCTGAAGTTACACTCTCTCACATTATGGCTTCACTGAAGTTACACTCTCTCACATTATGGTTCACTGAGAAGTTACACTCTCACATTATGGCTTCCTGAAGTTGCACTCTCTCACATTTTGGCTTCCATTATGGCTTCCTAAAGTTGCACTCTCTCACATTATGGCTTACTGAAGTTACACTCTCACATTATGGCTTCCTGAAGTTACACTCTCTCACATTATGGCTTACTGAAGTTACACTTTCTCACATTATGGCTTCCTGAAGTTACACTCATTATGGTTCACATTATGGCTTCCTGAAGTTGCATTCTCTCACATTATGGCTTCCTGAAGTTACACTCTCACATTATGGCTTCCTGAAGTTACACTCTCTCACATTATGGTTACACTCTCACATTATGGCTTCCTGAAGTTACACTCTCTCACATTATGACTTACTGAAGTTGCACTCTCTCACATTATGGCTTCCTGAAGTTACTCTCTCACATTATGGCTTCCTGAAGTTACACTCTCCTGAAGTTATACTCTCTCACATTATGGCTTCCTGAAGTTACACTCTCTCACATTATGGCTTACTGAAGTTGTTACACTCTCTCACATTATGGCTTCCTGAAGTTACACTTTCTCACATTATGGCTTCCTGAAGTTACACTCTCTAACATTATGGCTTCCTGGCTTACTGAAGTTACACTCTCACATTATGGAGAAGTTACACTCTATCACATTATGGCTTCCTGAAGTTACACTCTCACATTATGGCTTACTGAAGTTGCACTTCTCACATTATGGCTTACTGAAGTTGCACCATCTCTCACATTATGGCTTCCTGAAGTTACACTCTCTCACATTATGGCTTACTGAAGTTACACTCTCTCACATTATGGCTTCCTGAAGTTACACTCTCACATTATGGCTTCCTGAAGTTACACTCTCTCACATTATGGCTTACTGAAGTTGCACTCTCTCACATTATGGCTTCACTGAAGTTACACTCTCTAACATTATGGCTTCCTGAAGTTACACTCTATCACATTATGGCTTCCTGAAGCTACACTGTCTCACACTGAAGTTACACTCTCTCACATTATGGCTTACTGAAGTTGCACTCTCTAACATTATGGCTTCCTGAAGTTACACTCACATTAACTGAATTGCACTCTCTCAAATTATGGCTTACTGAAGTTACATCTCTCACATTATGGCTTCCTGAAGTTGCACTATCTCACATTATGGCTTACTGAATTTACACTCTCTAACATTATGGCTTACTGAAGTTTATCTCACATTATGGCTTACTGAAGTTACACACTCTATCACATTATGGCTTACTGAAGTTACACTCTCTCACATTATGGCTTCCTGAAGTTACACTCTCTCACATTATGGCTTCCTGAAGTTACACTATCTCACATTAATGGCTTACTGAAGTTGCACTGTCTAACATTATTGCTTACTGAAGTTACACTCTCTCAAATTATGGCTTCCTGAAGTTACACTCACATTATGTCTTACTGAAGTTACACTCTCTCACATTATGGCTTACTGAAGTTACCCTCTCTCACATTATGGCTTCCTGAAGTTACACTATCTCACATTATGGCTTACTGAAGAAGTTACACTCTAACATTATGGCTTACTGAAGTTACACTCTCGCATTATGGCTTACTGAAGCTACACTCACATTATGAGAAGTTGCACTCTATCACATTATGGCTTCCTGAAGTTACACTCTCACATTATGAGAAGTTGCACTCTATCACATTATGGCTTACTGAAGTTGCACTCTCTCACATAGTTGCTTACTGAAGTTGCACTCTCTAACATTATGGCTTACTGAAGTTACACTCTCTAACATTATGGCTTCCTGAAGTTACACTCTCTCACATTATGTCTTACTGAAGTTGCACT
>NW_027015594.1:0-11296 GCF_036934945.1 Oncorhynchus masou masou
TCAGGGACTACTAATACCCATCAGGGACTACTAACACCCATCAGGGACTACTAACACCTATCAGGGACTACTAATACCCATCAGGGACTACTAACACCCTTCAGGGACTACTAACACCCATCAGGGACTACTAACACCTATAAGGGACTACTAATACCCATCAGGGACTACTAACACCCTTCAGGGACTACTAACACCAATCAGGGACTACTAATACCCATCAGGGACTACTAACACCCTTCAGGGACTACTAACACCTATCAGGGACTACTAATACCCACCAGGGACTACTAACACCCATCAGGGACTACTAACACCTATCAGGGACTACTAATACCCATCAGGGACTACTAACACCCATCAGTGACTACTAACACCTATCAGGGACTACTAATACCCATCAGGGACTACTAACACCCTTCAGGGACTACTAACACCCATCAGGGACTACTATTATCCATCAAGGACTACTAACACCCATCAGGGACTACTAACACCCATCAGGGACTACTAATACCCATCAGGGACTACTAACACCCATCAGGGACTACTAACACCCATCAGGGACTACTAATACCCACCAGGGACTACTAATATATAGAAATGTGAACTAGTAAGTGTATGAACTTATGCTCGTTATCCAAAACATGCAGCAAAATTTGATCTGCACAGGCCGCTCAACTCACTCACAAACACCTCGACACCAAACCATGCAAACGCAACCACATGCCCACACAGCAGTAATCTTGACAATGTAAACAAATGGGAAAGCTTTACTGGTGTGTGCGCCTATTAAATTGATTGCCCACACCACCCCGAAGTTCACATTTTCACGTCTATCACCCTATATTTCTACATATTGTTGTTTTTCATTCCAGCCCTTGATGTATGGGACCAGGGGGCGCTAGGAGCGCTATACGAGGAGCAGCCACACATACCTACACCTGGCTGAGGTAGAGGGAGACTTGGTCTGCAGGGTGATATTATCCAGAGTCCCACTCTGGTAGGAGTCTGAGGGAAGTCTGGACCTGGTCCAGAGACAGACAGCCTGGTCCCGATGGTGAAAGGTCGGACCTCCCTGACGATGGTCAGCACCAACCCAGCGGTACGAAACAGTCCGATATGTAAACATACAGTCTCATTCACCTGAATCTGGGCGCTTTGCTTTCCAGTCAGAAAAATACTACTGTCCAAGTAAGCTCCAATGAAATGTCTGAAACCTCCCCCCACCCTCTCTTGTTCTCTCTCTCCCTCCGGCAGTATACAAGTGGAGTTTGAGAGAACAGAAAGGAAAGTGGAGGTCTTCTTTCTGAAAAGGAAGGAAAGCCAAAAGTGACTCAGTGAGAGTCAGCTGCTGGCTGATCCACCTTCTTGTGCATGTTAAGGAGACACAGCACACAGCCCAGGATGGCTTCTTTAGACTCCTGAGAGCTGATCCTGTCCCAGACGTATCTCAGCGCGGCTCCCACGTGGCTGAAGGTTGAGGACAGAGTCCTCCTGAGGAACTGGAGCAGGGATCCTATCAGTCTACTGGAGAGGAGGGTTCTGAGCAGGAGGAACACTGCAGGCATAATGCTGCTGAAACACCCTGACACACAGAGATAGATGAGAAGGAGGAAAACAGAGGGGAAGGAGAGGAAGGGGAAAAGAGCACGGGAATGAAGTCCCACCTCTCTGGGAGCGTGAGCGTGTCTTACTCTTCTCTCTCTCTCGCAGGGATTCTCTCTCTCTCTCTCGCAGGGATTCTCTCTCTCGCAGGGATTCTCTCTCTCTCTCGCAGTGATTCTCTCTCTCTCTCGCAGGGATTCTCTCTCTTGCAGGGATTTCTCTCTCGCAGGGATTCTCTCTCTATCTCGCAGGGATTCTCTCTCTCGCAGGGATTCTCTCTCTCTCGCAGGGATTCTCTCTCTCTCGCAGGGGATTCTCTCTCTCTCGCAGGGATTCTCTCTCACTCGCAGGGATTCTCTCTCTTGCAGGGATTCTCTCTCTCTCTCGCAGGGATTCTCTCTCTTGCAGGGATTCTCTCTCTTGCAGGGATTCTCTCTCACTCGCAGGGATTCTCTCTCTTGCAGGGATTCTCTCTCTTGCAGGGATTCTCTCTCTCGCAGGGATTCTCTCGCGGTAAAACGAGTCCTACACCTGAAAGGCTTGTAGAATAAAAAGGCTTCAGCATGAGAGGGTACAGTAGATACAGCATGTCGTCCCTCCGTTCAAGAGTGAATGTGTCAACTCCAGCACTCTGTCTCCCCTATCCTCTTTTCCAGCTGTCCCCCAGCCACAGGTCCAGGAACAGTTGTCAGGAGGCTGTAGATGTATCAGGAGGCTGTTAGTGGCAGAGACAGCTGGCACTGTGCCTCACTACTTTGTAACATTTGGTCAATGTGAGGACATCACAGACAGAGCTGGGCTGTTGAACTCGGTGTACTAATCACAACAGAACAGATATCATGTGAACTTCACTAGCTACATGGAGTATTCGGAGTATTCAGCAGGGAGTGTGTGAACCGGATTTCAGACTGGTTCAGCCAGCAAGCAGACACTAGCTATCGAACGGCAGCACGTTAGCTACAGTACCAATTACACTACCAATTACAGAACCAACATTTCATAAATACTGATTCTACCACCACAAAACAGCTTAGCTAGATGTAGAATCAGGTAGTAAAGACTTGGTCATGAAGAGAAAACGTCAATATTAGCTACAGATTTGTCGTTTTTGGTAAGATCAGACTTGAGGATGGAAGGGGGTTCAGTGGACGGTGTCACCGCTGTAATGTTTTTTAAATGTTACGACAGCATTATCATATTGTAGCCAAACATCTTTTAGCGATCCCATGAGTGGTTGCAAGTTATCAGACAAATCAGTGCAGACAGACATCGCACTGACGTGAGACAATGGAGGCTGTAGATCTACCAGAAATCTGTTAGTGGGAGGATAGTGTTGGGTCTGACCCCTTTACCCCTGTCCCTAGATGGTTAGATCAAATCATTGCAGGGGCTGCTGGCAGATGGTCTGGCTATTTGGAATGACAGAAGGGGGACAGGCTGTTGAGTTGACAGCACAGCAGAGGAGAGGAGTGGGGCAGGAAAGGAGAGGAGAAGAGAGGAGAGGAGAGGAGAGAGGGAGGGAGGTAGGAGAGGAGAGGAGAGGAGAGGGGAGAGGAGAGGAGAGGAGAGGGAGGAGGAGAGGAGAGGAGAGGAGAGGAGAGGGAGAGGAGAGAGAGGAGAGGAGAGGGTGGGAGGAGAGGAGAGGAGTGGGGCGGGAGAGGGAGGGAGGAGAGGTGAGTGGGAGGGAGGGGGGAGGAGAAAAGTGGGGGCGGGAGGGGAGAGAGAGAGGGGGAGAGGAGAGTGGGGCGGGAGAGGGAGAGGGAGAGGGAGGAGAGGAGAGGAGAGGAGAGGAGAGGGAGTGGGGAGGGAGGGGGAGGGAGGGAGGGAGGGAGGGAGGGAGGGAGGGAGGGAGGGAGGGAGGGAGGGAGGGAGGGAGGGAGGGAGGGAGGGGAGGGAGGGGAGGGAGGGAGGGAGGGAGGGAGGGAGGGAGGGAGGGAGGGAGGGGGGCGGAGAGGAGAGGGGGAGGGAGGGAGGGAGAGGGGGAGAAGGAGGGAGGAGAGAGTGGGGCAGGGCGGGAGAGGGAGGGAGAGGAGTGGGGGCGGGGCAGGAGGAGAGGGGAGAGGGAGGGGGAGAGGGAGAGGAGGAGAGGGTGGGGAGGAGAAAGGAGAGGGAGAGGGAGGGAGGAGAGGAGTGGGGGCGGGAGAGGAGAGGAGAGAGAGAGGAAGGAGAGGGGGAGAGGGAGGGAGGGAGAGGAGTGGGGTGGGAGAGGGAGAGAAAGGAAGGAGAGGGGAGAGGGAGGGAGGAGAGGAGTGGGAGCGGGAGAGGAGAGGAGAGAGGGAGGGAGGGAGAGGGAGTGGGGTGGGGAGGAGAGGAGAGAGAGAGGAAGGAGAGGAGTGGGGAGGGAGAGGAGAGAGAGAGGGGGAGAGGGAGGGGAGAGGAGTGGGGCGGGAGAGGAGAGAGGGAGGGAGGAACTGGTGACAAGGTGGATGAAAACATGCTGATTCAGAACCTTTTTGAAATATTAGTTTATAGTTTTGCCATTCTGATTTTGACAATTTATACTTTTATTTTATATGAATCATGTTTTACGAAAAATGTGATTTCCAGTAACTAGTAATTGCTTGGTCCTCGCCTGGTAGAAACCAATAGCAACTTGGTCATCGCCTGGTAGGAACCAATAGCAGCTTGGTCATCGCCTGGTAGGAACCAGAAGCAGCTTGGTCCTCGCCTGGTAGGAACCAATAGCAGCTTGGTCCTCAAATGGTAGGAACCAATAGCAGCTTGGTCCTCGCCTGGTAGGAACCATTAACAGCTTGGTCATTGCCAGAAAGGTACCAATAGCAGCTTGGTCATCGCCTGGTAGGAACCAATAGCAGTTTGGTCCTCACCTGGTAGGAACCAGAAGCAGCTTGGTCATCGCCTGGTAGGAACTAATAGCAGCTTGGTCCTCGCCTGGTAGGAACCAATAGCAGCTTGGTCATCACCTGGTAGGAACCAATAGCAGCTTGGTCATCGCCTGGTAGGAACCAATAGCAGCTTGGTCATCGCCTGGTAGGAACCAGAAACACCTTGGTCATCGCCTGGTAGGAACCAATAGCAGCTTGGTCCTCGCCTGGTAGGAACCAATAGCAGCTTGGTCATCGCCTGGTAGGAACCAATAGCAGCTTGGTCCTTGCCTGGTAGGTACCAATAGAAGCTTGGTCCTCACCTGGTAGGAACCAATAGCAGCTTGGTCATTGCCTGGTAGGAACCAGGAGCAGCTTGGTCATCGCCTGGTAGGAACCAATAGCAGCTTGGTCCTCGCCTGGTAGGAACCAATAGCAGCTTGGTCATCGCCTGGTAGGAACCAATAGCAGCTTGGTCATCGCCTGGTAGGAACCAGAAGCAGCTTGGTCATCGCCTGGTAGGAACCAATAGCAGCTTGGTCAATGCCTGGTAGGAACCAATAGCAGCTTGGTCATCGCCTGGTAGGAACCAGAAGCAGCTTGGTCCTCGCCTGGTAGGAACCAATAGCAGCTTGGTCCTCGTCTGGTAGGAACCAATAGCAGCTTGGTCATCGCCTGGTGGGAACCAAAAGCAGCTTGGTCATCGCCTGGTAGGAACCAATAGCAGCTTGGTCATCTTCTGGTAGGAACAAGAAGCAGCTTGGTCATCGCCTGGTAGGAACCAATAGCAGCTTGGTCCTCGCCTGGTAGGAACCAATAGCATCTTGGTCATCGCCTGGTAGGAACCAGAAGCAGCTTGGTCTTCGCCCTGTAGGAACCAATAGCAGCTTGGTCCTCGCCTGGAAGCAACCAATAGCAGCTTGGTCATCGACTGGTAGGAACCAATAGCAGCTTGGTCATCGCCTGGTAGGAACCAATAGCAGCTTGGTCATCGCCTGGTAGGTACCAATAAAAGCTTGGTCCTCACCTGGTAGGAACCAATAGCAGCTTGGTCATTGCCTGGTAGGAACCAGAAGCAGCTTGGTCCTCGCCCTGTAGGAACCAATAGCAGCTTGGTCCTCGCCTGGAAGCAACCAATAGCAGCTTGGTCATCGACTGGTAGGAACCAATAGCAGCTTGGTCATCGCCTGGTAGGAACCAATAGCACCTTGATCCTCGCCTGGTAGGAACCAATAGCAGCTTGGTCCTCGCCTGGTAGGAACCAATTGCAGCTTGGTCATCGCCTGGTAGGAACCTATAGCAGCTTGGTCATCGCCTGGTAGGAACCAATAGCAGCTTGGTCATCGCCTGGTAGGAACCAGAAACAACTTTGCCATCGCCTGGTAGGAACCAATAGCAGCTTGGTCCTCGCCTGGTAGGAACCAATAGCAGCTTGGTCCTCGCCTGGTAGGAACCAATAGCAGCTTGGTCCTCGCCTGGTAGGAACCAATAGCAGCTTGGTCATCGCCTGGTAGGAACCAATAGCAGCTTGGTCATCGCCTGGTAGGAACCAGATAGCAGCTTGGTCATCGCCTGGTAGGAACCAATAGCAGCTTGGTCATCGCCTGGTAGGAACCAATAGCAGCTTGGTCCTCGCCTGGTAGGAACCAATAGCAGCTTGGTCATCGACTGGTAGGAACCAATAGCAGCTTGGTCATCGCCTGGTAGGAACCAATAGCAGCTTGGTCCTCGCCTGGTAGGAACCAATAGCAGCTTGGTCATCGCCTGGTAGGAACCAGAAGCAGCTTGGTCCTCGACAGGTAGGAACCAATAGCAGCTTGGTCCTCGCCTGGTAGGAACCAATTGCAGCTTGGTCATCGCCTGTTAGGAACCTATATCAGCTTGGTCATCGCCTGGTAGGAACCAATAGCAGCTTGGTCATCGCCTGGTAGGATCCAGAAGCAGCTTGGTCCTCGCCTGGTAGGAACCAATAGCAGCTTGGTCCTCGCCTGGAAGCAACCAATAGCAGCTTGGTCATCGACTGGTAGGAACCAATAGCAGCTTGGTCATCGCCTGGTAGGAACCAATAGCAGCTTGGTCATCGCCTGGTAGGTACCAATAAAAGCTTGGTCCTCACCTGGTAGGAACCAATAGCAGCTTGGTCATTGCCTGGTAGGAATCAGAAGCAGCTTGGTCCTCGCCCTGTAGGAACCAATAGCAGCTTAGTCCTCGCCTGGAAGCAACCAATAGCAGCTTGGTCATCGACTGGTAGGAACCAATAGCAGCTTGGTCATCGACTGGTAGGAACCAATAGCAGCTTGGTCATCGCCTGGTAGGAACCAATAGCACCTTGGTCCTCGCCTGGTAGGAACCAATAGCAGCTTGGTCATCGCCTGGTATGAACCAATAGCAGCTTGGCCCTCGCCTGGTAGGAACCAATAGCAGCTTGGTCATTGCCTGGTAGGATCCAGAAGCAGCTTGGTCCTCACCTGGTAGGAACCAATAGCAGCTTGGTCCTCGCCTGGTAGGAACCAATTGCAGCTTGGTCATCGCCTGGTAGGAACCTATAGCAGCTTGGTCATCGCCTGGTAGGAACCAATAGCAGCTTGGTCATCGCCTGGTAGGAACCAGAAACAACTTTGCCATCGCCTGGTAGGAACCAATAGCAGCTTGGTCCTCGCCTGGTAGGAACCAATAGCAGCTTGGTCCTCGCCTGGTAGGAACCAATAGCAGCTTGGTCCTCGTCTGGTAGGAACCAATAGCAGCTTGGTCATCGCCTGGTAGGAACCAATAGCAGCTTGGTCCTCGCCTGGTAGGAACCAATAGCAGCTTGGTCATCGCCTGGTAGGAACCAGAAGCAGCTTGGTCCTCGACAGGTAGGAACCAATAGCAGCTTGGTCCTCGCCTGGTAGGAACCAATTGCAGCTTGGTCATCGCCTGTTAGGAACCTATATCAGCTTGGTCATCGCCTGGTAGGAACCAATAGCAGCTTGGTCATCGCCTGGTAGGATCCAGAAGCAGCTTGGTCCTCGCCTGGTAGGAACCAATAGCAGCTTGGTCCTCGCCTGGTAGGAACCAATAGCAGCTTGGTCCTCGCCTGGTATGAACCAATAGCAGCTTGTCCCTCTCCTGGTAGGAACCAAAGCAGCTTGGTCATTGCCTGGTAGGATCCAGAAGCAGCTTGGTCCTCGACAGGTAGGAACCAATAGCAGCTTGGTCCTCGCCTGGTAGGAACCAATTGCAGCTTGGTCATCGCCTGTTAGGAACCTATATCAGCTTGGTCCTCGCCTGGTAGGAACCAATAGCAGCTTGGTCATCGCCTGGTAGGAACCAGAAGCAACTTGGTCCTTGCCTGGTAGGAACCAATAGCAGCTTGGTCATGGCCTGGTAGGAACCAATAGCAGCTTGTTCATTGCCTGGTTTGAACCAATAGCAGCTTGGTCCTCGCCTGGTAGGAACCAATAGCAGCTTGGCCCTCGCCTGGTAGGAACCAATAGCAGCTTGGTCCTCGCCTGGTAGGAACCAATAGCAGCTTTGTCCTCGCCTGGTATGAACCAATAGCAGCTTGTCCCTCTCCTGGTAGGAACCAAAAGCAGCTTGGTCATTGCCTGGTAGGATCCAGAAGCAGCTTGGTCCTCGACAGGTTGGAACCAATAGCAGCTTGGTCCTCGCCTGGTAGGAACCAATTGCAGCTTGGTCATCGCCTGGTAGGAACCAGATAGCAGCTTGGTCCTTGCCTGGTAGGAACCAATAGCAGCTTGGTCATCGCCTGGTAGGAACCAGAAGCAACTTGGTCCTTGCCTGGTAGGAACCAATAGCAGCTTGGTCATGGCCTGGTAGGAACCAATAGCAGCTTGTTCATCGCCTGGTTTGAACCAATAGCAGCTTGGTCCTCGCCTGGTAGGAACCAATAGCAGCTTGGCCCTCGCCTGGTAGGAACCAATAGCAGCTTGGTCCTCGCCTGGTAGGAACCAATAGCAGCTTTGTCCTCGCCTGGTAGGAACCAATAGCAGCTTGGTCATCGACCATACGGCTGTTCGCTCCTTGGATCTAACATGGTTAATGAGGCTTTTAAAAAAGGTCTGGTTTTGTGACGAAGTCATCTTTGGAAGAAGTTTACTGTGCTGCAGCTTGAAATTGGAGATACTGTAGACTCCGAACAGTGAGGGGTAGTGGGCGGTTCCTGGGTTTACAGCAGTGGTTCTCAAAATATGGGTCGCGACCCCATGTGGGGTATAGCAGGAGAATTTCCAAAATCCTGAAGAAATATACAGTAGGGTAAAAAGTTTTTAGTCAGTCACCAATTGTGGACAGTACTCCCGTCTCCTGCCTGGTCCTTTCTCCACAACACAAATATTACACCCACGTCCCTGCAGGAGGCCTTTTGCCTTTTGGTAGGCCGTCCATTGTAAATAAGTATTTGTTCTTAACTGACTTGCCTAGTTAAGTAACAAAAATACTACAAGTTATTTGTCCTCGCCAATCAAAATAAACCACATTATTTTTCACATTTGGGCAGGCATGCTGCT
The DNA here is from genome assembly GCF_036934945.1 of Oncorhynchus masou masou. Classification (NCBI taxonomy): domain Eukaryota; kingdom Metazoa; phylum Chordata; class Actinopteri; order Salmoniformes; family Salmonidae; genus Oncorhynchus; species Oncorhynchus masou. The sequence continues at coordinate 8,942 of NW_027015594.1, forward strand.
AGTGTTGTTGCCAGCTCGCCAGCACAAAGTATATAAAGAAAAGTTATGGAAAGATGAGATTTTCACAGGTGTTTTGCTCTCGGATGCACACAAGCCTGAAGGTGTTTCAGTTTAAAAATGAATGGAATTAAATGGAAGCAGTTTAGAACCTTAAAGGGGTTAAATATGGGTCTAAAGACTCAACACAAGAGATATTGAAAAATAGCTGTTGAAAAAGCCATATAATAAGGTAATGTGGTAACGCCTGTTGATCTGGCCAGTCTGAAGCTGAGCCCAGAGCCCGGCCATAGTATTTGCTTCGGGACCGAGTGGCGCAGCGGTCTAAGGCACCGCATTGCAGTGCTAGTGGTGTCACTACAGACCCGTGTTTGATCACGGCCTGTATCACAACTGGCCCAGCGTCGTCCGGTTTAGGGAGGATTGCTCGAGGTGCTATCATTGTAAACAACAACTTGTTCTTAACTGACTTGCCGAGCAAAAAAAAGTTAAGTTATTATTATTATTTTTAAATATTTTGAGTCATGGGATGCATCCTGGCAAATAGCACCCTCATCCCGGGCGCGAACCAGGGACCCTCTGCACACATAAACAACAGTCACCTCGAGCATCGTTACCCATCAGCTCCACAAAAGCTACGGCCAGAGCAAGTGACATCACTGATTGAAACGCCATTTAGCGCGCACCACCGCTAACTAGCGCTAGCCGTTTCACATCCGTTACATACACATAAACAAGCAGAGAACCTGTTAAGCTTTCACATATGTTTCTCTCCTCCTCCTTCACTCTATAAATAGATATGTGGGTTGTATTTACACTGCTGCCCTTTCATGGTAACGGACCATCAATTCAAATCTTGCTGCTGTGATTGCACATAGTGGTATTTCGCTTAACAGATATTTGAGTTCATCAATGTTTAAATTGTTTTCAAATTCTTGGTGGGTCTGTGTAATCTGAGGGAAATATGTGTCTCTAATACATTGGGCAGGAGGTTAGGAAGTGCAGCTCAGTTTCCACCTCATTTTGTGAACAGTGAGCACATAGCTTGTCTTCTCTTGAGAGTCAGGTCTGCCTACGGCGGCCTTTCTCAATAGTAAGGCTATGCTCAATCAGTCTGTACATAGTCAAAGCTCTCCTTAAGTTTGGGTCAGTCACAGTGGTCATGCCACTCTCTGTTTAGCAACAGACAGCATTCCAGTTTGCTCTGTTTTTTGGTTGATGATTTCCAGTGTGTCAAGTAACTATCATTTAGCTTTCTTATAAGTTGGATGTGGCGGGCTGGGAGGTTGGCAGGACCCTAAGGGGCTGAGAGGCTTGTGAGGCAGATGGTGTGAAGACTGCACTAGGTTCAGGGGTATTTCTCTCTCTCTCTCTCCCTCTCAATATATCTTTCTTTCTCTCTTTCTCTATCAATTTCTCTCTCCCTTTCTCTCTCTCTTGTTCTATCAATTTATCTTTTGTTCTCTCTCTCTCTCTTTCTATCCATTTGTAGTGGTTTTCCTCCTCTTCATCCGAAGAGGAGAGGCGAGAAGGATCGGAGGACCAATATGCGGCGTGGTAAGTGTCCATGGTTGTTTATTTAAACACAAACTGAACATTCCATACAAAAACAATAAACGTACCGTGAATAACCGAAACCAGTACCGTGTGGTGTAAAACACAGACACGGAAACAATCACCCACAAACAAACAGTGAAACGCAGGCTACCTAAGTATGACTCTCAATCAGAGACAACTAACGACACCTGCCTCTGATTGAGAACCATACTAGGCCGAACACAAAAAAACAGCCTAGAAACACAAAACATAGAATGCCCACCCAACTCACGTACTGACCAATTCAAACAAACAAATAACACAAATACTAGGGTCAGAACGTGACACCATTTCTCTTTCTTTCCAACTCATCACCGGGGCACACTGCCTGCCCTCCAGGACATCTACATCTTCTGTTACATTTGTCTGTATTTATTTGTGTGTGTGTGTGTGTGTGTGTGTGTGTGTGTGTGTGTGTGTGTGTGTGTGTGTGTGTGTGTGTGTGTGTGTGTGTGTGTGTGTGACACACAGTACCGGTCAAAAGTTTGGACACTGACTCATTCAAGTGGTTTTCTTTATTTTTACTATTTTCTACATTGTAGAATAATAGTGAAGACATCAAAACTTTGAAATAACACATATAGAATCATGTAGTAACCAAAGAAGTTTGAAACAAATCCACATGTATTTTATATTTGAGATTCTTCACAGTAGCCACCTGTTTGCCTTGATGACAGCTTTACACGCTCTTGGCATTCTCTCAACCAGCTTCATGAGGTAGTTTGAGCCAATCAGTTGTGTTGTAACTAGGTAGGGTGGTAT
>NW_027015595.1:0-11294 GCF_036934945.1 Oncorhynchus masou masou
GTGCGTGTGTGTCGCGCATGTGCGTGTGTGTGCGTATGTTTGCATGTGTGTGTGTGTGTGTGTGTGTGTGTGTGTGTGTGTGTGTGTGTGTGTGTGTGTGTGTGTGTGTGTGTGTGTGTGTGTGCAGTGTGGGTTAACGGACTGTGATACTTCTGTTACATGTCTTCATATCACCTCACACACACATCCATCCACCCCCCACACACACCCAGACACACTCAAACACACTCAGACACACACAAACACACTCAGACACACTCAAACACACTCAGGCACACACAAACACACTCAGACACACATATACACACTCATACATACTCATACACACTCAGACACACACATGCACACTCAGACACACACATGTACACTCAGACAAACGTAAAACTTTAAATAATTAAAATTTGAGGAATGGAAGAACATATTTTGAAGGAGATTATTATAATTATCTTCCAAATTCCAGTCTGAAGGAGAATTGTAGCTTTTAGAAATGGGGTCAGAATATTTTGTAGCTTAAATTATTCAAACGTCAAATACTTATGAAGAGAAAATAATCAACATTAATCAACAATCCACAAAAACCACTAGATACCACCATAGTGATAGAAACCACACTATAGACAACCACCGTAGTGCTAGAAACCACACTATAGACAACCACCATAGTGATAGAAACCACACTATAGACAACCACCATAGTGCTAGAAACCACACTATAGACACCACACTATAGACAACCACCATAGTGCTAGAAACCACACTATAGACAACCACTGTAGTGCTAGAAACCACACTATAGACAACCACCGTAGTGCTAGAAACCACACTATAGACAACCACTGTAGTGCTAGAAACCACACTATAGACAACCACCATAGTGATAGAAACCACACTATAGACAACCACCATAGTGCTAGAAACCACACTATAGACAACCACCATAGTGATAGACACCACACTATAGACAACCACCGTAGTGATAGAAACCACACTATAGACAACCACACTATAGACAACCACCATAGTGCTAGAAACCACACCAGAGACCGCCCCTGCATAGTGATAGAAACCACACTATAGACAACCACACTATAGACAACCACCATAGTGATAGAAACCACACTATAGACAACCACTGTAGTGCTAGAAACCACACTATAGACAACCACTGTAGTGATAGAAACCACACTATAGACAACCACCATAGTGATAGAAACAACACTATAGACAACCACCATAGTGCTAGAAACCACACTATAGGCAACCACCGTAGTGCTAGAAACCACACTATAGACAACCACACTATAGACAACCACCATAGTGCTAGAAACCACACTATAGACAACCACCATAGTGATAGAAACCACACTATAGACAACCACACTATAGACAACCACCATAGTGCTAGAAACCACACTATAGACAACCACCATAGTGATAGAAACCACACTATAGACAACCACCGTAGTGCTAGAAACCACACTATAGACAACCACTGTAGTGATAGAAACCACACTATAGACAACCACTGTAGTGCTAGAAACCACACTATAGACAACCACTGTAGTGATAGAAACCACACTATAGACAACCACCATAGTGATAGAAACAACACTATAGACAACCACCATAGTGCTAGAAACCACACTATAGGCAACCACCGTAGTGCTAGAAACCACACTATAGACAACCACACTATAGACAACCACCATAGTCATAGAAACCACACTATAGCCGTAGTGCTAGAAACCACACTATAGACACCCACCGTAGTGATAGAAACCACACTATAGACAACCACCATAGTGCTAGACACCACACTATAGACAACCACCATAGTGCTAGAAACCACACTATAGACAACCACTGTAGTGCTAGAAACCACACTATAGACAACCACCATAGTGATAGACACCACACTATAGACAACCACCATAGTGATAGAAACCACACTATAGACAACCACACTATAGACAACCACCATAGTGCTAGAAACCACACTATAGACAACCACCATAGTGATAGAAACCACACTATAGACAACCACACTATAGACAACCACCATAGTGATAGAAACCACACTATAGACAACCACTGTAGTGCTAGAAACCACACTATAGACAACCACTGTAGTGATAGAAACCACACTATAGACAACCACCATAGTGATAGAAACAACACTATAGACAACCACCATAGTGCTAGAAACCACACTATAGGCAACCACCGTAGTGCTAGAAACCACACTATAGACAACCACACTATAGACAACCACCATAGTGCTAGAAACCACACTATAGACAACCACCATAGTGATAGAAACCACACTATAGACAACCACACTATAGACAACCACCATAGTGCTAGAAACCACACTATAGACAACCACCATAGTGATAGAAACCACACTATAGACAACCACACTATAGACAACCACCGTAGTGCTAGAAACCACACTATAGACAACCACTGTAGTGATAGAAACCACACTATAGACAACCACACTATAGACAACCACCGTAGTGATAGAAACCACACTATAGACAACCACCATAGTGATAGAAACCACACTATAGACAACCACCATCGTGCTAGAAACCACACTATAGACAGCCAGGGGAGTGCATAGACAACCACACTATAGACAACCACCATAGTCATAGAAACCACACTATAGACAACCACACTATAGACAACCACCATAGTCAACCACCATAGTGATAGAAACCACACTATAGACAACCACCATAGTGCTAGAAACCACACTATAGACACCCACCATAGTGATAGAAACCACACTATAGACAACCACCATAGTGCTAGACACCACACTATAGACAACCACCATAGTGCTAGAAACCACACTATAGACAACCACACTATAGACAACCACCGTAGTGATAGAAACCACACTATAGACAACCACTGTAGTGATAGAAACCACACTATAGACAACCACCGTAGTGATAGAAACCACACTATAGACAACCACACTATAGACAACCACACTATAGACAACCACCGTAGTGATAGAAACCACACTATAGACAACCACACTATAGACAACCACCTTAGTGATAGAAACCACACTATAGACAACCACCATAGTGCAACACAACCTTTTCTCTGTGACATGGAGGCAGGGAGCTGGGGTAGCAACACAACCTTTTCTCTGTGACATGGAGGCAGGAAGCTGGGGTAGCAACACAACCTTTTCTCCGTGACATGGTGGCAGAGATTTTTGAAAATGTTTGTCCCTTTAAATTTACCCATCGGAACAATGACCTTAATATTTCAAGTGGGATGACATGTAATCTCTCTCACTCTCACTGAGCCCCGGCCCCAATGTCCCTTTCTTTCTTTCTTTCTTTCTTCTTTCTTTCTTTCTTTCTTTCTTTCTTTTCTTTCTTTCTTTCTTTCTTTCTTTCTTTCTTTCTTTCTTTCTTTCTTTCTTTCTTTCTATAGCTCCTTCTACCAGCCTCCTCTTGTGCGTGTGTGTGTGTGTGTGTGTGTGTGTGTGTGTGTGTGCGTACATGGACAGCTAAATACAGCTCTCCCTTCGCTCTCAGTCTTGGTTTAGAAACCTATAGAAACCACACTATAGACAACCACCGTAGTGATAGAAACCAGTCTTGGTTTGCATATTTGTTTCGTTAGAGCTGTCGGGAACAAACCAGTTGGATGTTGAGAGACGTATCCATCTCTAGGTTGTTTAGAGAGCTGTAGTCTATCCTAAATCCAGGCAGATCAGATGCATGTGTTTCAGGAGGAGAGGAGGAGGAATCTCAAAGGTCGTTGTCTGTCTGTGTTACAGTCTAGAAACACAGAAGCTTGTTTTGGATGCTTGATGTGAGAGATGTATTGGTTTTAGCTCATTTCAGTGGCTGAGGAGCCAAATGCACTGGACTGGTGTCTATGAGCTTGGCTGTGAAACAAGTTGACTTAAATGTGTGCATCAGTTGAATTCTGTCATAAAGTAGTGTCCATATAATCTCTCTGTGTCTGTGGATCGAAGATGTCTGGTTTCATGTACTAATGAGTTGAGAGGAAAACGTCTCGGTCCTTTAGGGACTCCTTCACCACTATGACTCCTGCAGGGGAAAGGAGCTGCTTAAGTCATGTAGAGGAAAACGTCTCGGTCCTTTAGGGACTCCTTCACCACTATGACTCCTGCAGGGGAAAGGAGCTGCTTAAGTCATGTAGAGGAAAACGTCTCGGTCCTTTAGGGACTCCTTCACCACTATGACTCCTGCAGGGGAAAGGAGCTGCTTAAGTCATGTAGAGGAAAACGTCTCGGTCCTTTAGGGACTCCTTCACCACTATGACTCCTGCAGGGGAAAGGAGCTGCTTAAGTCATGTAGAGGAAAACGTCTCGGTCCTTTAGGGACTCCTTCACCACTATGACTCCTGCAGGGGAAAGGAGCTGCTTAAGTCATGTAGAGGAAAACGTCTCGGTCCTTTAGGGACTCCTTCACCACTATGACTCCTGCAGGGGAAAGGAGCTGCTTAAGTCATGTAGAGGAAAACGTCTCGGTCCTTTAGGGACTCCTTCACCACTATGACTCCTGCAGAGGAAATGAGCTGCTTAAGTCATGTAGAGGAAAACGTCTCGGTCCTTTAGGGACTCCTTCACCACTATGACTCCTGCAGGGGAAAGGAGCTGCTTAAGTCATGTAGAGGAAAACGTCTCGGTCCTTTAGGGACTCCTTCACCACTATGACTCCTGCAGGGGAAAGGAGCTGCTTAAGTCATGTAGAGGAAAACGTCTCGGTCCTTTAGGGACTCCTTCACCACTATGACTCCTGCAGGGGAAAGGAGCTGCTTAAGTCATGTAGAGGAAAACGTCTCGGTCCTTTAGGGACTCCTTCACCACTATGACTCCTGCAGGGGAAAGGAGCTGCTTAAGTCATGTAGAGGAAAACGTCTCGGTCCTTTAGGGACTCCTTCACCACTATGACTCCTGCAGGGGAAAGGAGCTGCTTAAGTCATGTAGAGGAAAACGTCTCGGTCCTTTAGGGACTCCTTCACCACTATGACTCCTGCAGGGAAAGGAGCTGCTTAAGTCATGTAGAGGAAAACGTCTCGGTCCTTTAGGGACTCCTTCACCACTATGACTCCTGCAGGGGAAAGGAGCTGCTTAAGTCATGTAGAGGAAAACGTCTCGGTCCTTTAGGGACTCCTTCACCACTATGACTCCTGCGGGGAAAGGAGCTGCTTAAGTCATGTAGAGGGAAAACGTCTAGGTCCTTTAGGGACTCCTTCACCACTATGACTCCTGCAGGGGAAAGGAGCTGCTTAAGTCATGTAGAGGAAAACGTCTCGGTCCTTTAGGGACTCCTTCACCACTATGACTCCTGTGGGGAAAGGAGCTGCTTAAGTCATGTAGAGGAAAACGTCTCGGTCCTTTAGGGACTCCTTCACCACTATGACTCCTGCAGGGGAAAGGAGCTGCTTAAGTCATGTAGAGGAAAACGTCTCGGTCCTTTAGGGACTCCTTCATCACTATGACTCCTGTGGGGAAAGGAGCTGCTTAAGTCATGTAGAGGAAAACGTCTCGGTCCTTTAGGGACTCCTTCACCACTATGACTCCTGCAGGGGAAAGGAGCTGCTTAAGTCATGTAGAGGAAAACGTCTAGGTCCTTTAGGGACTCCTTCACCACTATGACTCCTGCAGGGGAAAGGAGCTGCTTAAGTCATGTAGAGGAAAACGTCTAGGTCCTTTAGGGACTCCTTCACCACTATGACTCCTGCGGGGAAAGGAGCTGCTTAAGTCATGTAGAGGAAAACGTCTCGGTCCTTTAGGGACTCCTTCACCACTATGACTCCTGCAGGGAAAGGAGCTGCTTAAGTCATGTAGAGGAAAACGTCTCGGTCCTTTAGGGACTCCTTCACCACTATGACTCCTGCAGGGAAAGGAGCTGCTTAAGTCATGTAGAGGAAAACGTCTCGGTCCTTTAGGGACTCCTTCACCACTATGACTCCTGCAGGGGAAAGGAGCTGCTTAAGTCATGTAGAGGAAAACGTCTAGGTCCTTTAGGGACTCCTTCACCACTATGACTCCTGTGGGGAAAGGAGCTGCTTAAGTCATGTAGAGGAAAACGTCTCGGTCCTTTAGGGACTCCTTCACCACTATGACTCCTGCAGGGGAAAGGAGCTGCTTAAGTCATGTAGAGGAAAACGTCTCGGTCCTTTAGGGACTCCTTCACCACTATGACTCCTGCAGGGGAAAGGAGCTGCTTAAGTCATGTAGAGGAAAACGTCTAGGTCCTTTAGGGACTCCTTCACCACTATGACTCCTGCAGGGAAAGGAGCTGCTTAAGTCATGTAGAGGAAAACGTCTCGGTCCTTTAGGGACTCCTTCACCACTATGACTCCTGCAGGGAAAGGAGCTGCTTAAGTCATGTAGAGGAAAGCGTCTCGGTCCTTTAGGGACTCCTTCACCACTATGACTCCTGTGGGGAAAGGAGCTGCTTAAGTCATGTAGAGGAAAACGTCTCGGTCCTTTAGGGACTCCTTCACCACTATGACTCCTGCAGGGGAAAGGAGCTGCTTAAGTCATGTAGAGGAAAACGTCTAGGTCCTTTAGGGACTCCTTCACCACTATGACTCCTGCAGGGAAAGGAGCTGCTTAAGTCATGTAGAGGAAAACGTCTAGGTCCTTTAGGGACTCCTTCACCACTATGACTCCTGTGGGGAAATGAGCTGCTTAAGTCATGTAGAGGAAAACGTCTCGGTCCTTTAGGGACTCCTTCACCACTATGACTCCTGCAGGGGAAAGGAGCTGCTTAAGTCATGTAAGAGGAAAACGTCTCGGTCCTTCTAGGGACTCCTTCACCACTATGACTCCTGCAGGGGAAAGGAGCTGCTTAAGTCATGTAGAGGAAAACGTCTCGGTCCTTTAGGGACTCCTTCACCACTATGACTCCTGCAGGGGAAAGGAGCTGCTTAAGTCATGTAGAGGAAAACGTCTCGGTCCTTTAGGGACTCCTTCACCACTATGACTCCTGCAGGGAAAGGAGCTGCTTAAGTCATGTAGAGGAAAACGTCTCGGTCCTTTAGGGACTCCTTCACCACTATGACTCCTGCAGGGGAAAGGAGCTGCTTAAGTCATGTAGAGGAAAACGTCTCGGTCCTTTAGGGACTCCTTCACCACTATGACTCCTGCAGGGGAAAGGAGCTGCTTAAGTCATGTAGAGGAAAACGTCTAGGTCCTTTAGGGACTCCTTCACCACTATGACTCCTGCAGGGAAAGGAGCTGCTTAAGTCATGTAGAGGAAAACGTCTCGGTCCTTTAGGGACTCCTTCACCACTATGACTCCTGTAGGGGAAATGAGCTGCTTAAGTCATGTAGAGGAAAACGTCTAGGTCCTTTAGGGACTCCTTCACCACTATGACTCCTGCAGGGGAAAGGAGCTGCTTAAGTCATGTAGAGGAAAACGTCTCGGTCCTTTAGGGACTCCTTCACCACTATGACTCCTGCAGGGGAAAGGAGCTGCTTAAGTCATGTAGAGGAAAACGTCTCGGTCCTTTAGGGACTCCTTCACCACTATGACTCCTGCAGGGGAAAGGAGCTGCTTAAGTCATGTAGAGGAAAACGTCTCGGTCCTTTAGGGACTCCTTCACCACTATGACTCCTGTAGGGGAAAGGAGCTGCTTAAGTCATGTAGAGGAAAACGTCTAGGTCCTTTAGGGACTCCTTCACCACTATGACTCCTGCAGGGGAAAGGAGCTGCTTAAGTCATGTAGAGGAAAACGTCTCGGTCCTTTAGGGACTCCTTCACCACTATGACTCCTGTGGGGGAAAGGAGCTGCTTAAGTCATGTAGAGGAAAACGTCTCGGTCCTTTAGGGACTCCTTCACCACTATGACTCCTGCAGGGGAAAGGAGCTGCTTAAGTCATGTAGAGGAAAACGTCTCGGTCCTTTAGGGACTCCTTCACCACTATGACTCCTGTGGGGAAAGGAGCTGCTTAAGTCATGTAGAGGAAAACGTCTCGGTCCTTTAGGGACTCCTTCACCACTATGACTCCTGCAGGGGAAAGGAGCTGCTTAAGTCATGTAGAGGAAAACGTCTCGGTCCTTTAGGGACTCCTTCACCACTATGACTCCTGCAGGGGAAAGGAGCTGCTTAAGTCATGTAGAGGAAAACGTCTCGGTCCTTTAGGGACTCCTTCACCACTATGACTCCTGCAGGGGAAAGGAGCTGCTTAAGTCATGTAGAGGAAAACGTCTCGGTCCTTTAGGGACTCCTTCACCACTATGACTCCTGCAGGGGAAAGGAGCTGCTTAAGTCATGTAGAGGAAAACGTCTCGGTCCTTTAGGGACTCCTTCACCACTATGACTCCTGTAGGGGAAAGGAGCTGCTTAAGTCATGTAGAGGAAAACGTCTACGGTCCTTTAGGGACTCCTTCACCACTATGACTCCTGCAGGGGAAAGGAGCTGCTTAAGTCATGTAGAGGAAAACGTCTCGGTCCTTTAGGGACTCCTTCACCACTATGACTCCTGCAGGGGAAAGGAGCTGCTTAAGTCATGTAGAGGAAAACGTCTCGGTCCTTTAGGGACTCCTTCACCACTATGACTCCTGCAGGGGAAAGGAGCTGCTTAAGTCATGTAGAGGAAAACGTCTCGGTCCTTTAGGGACTCCTTCACCACTATGACTCCTGCAGGGGAAAGGAGCTGCTTAAGTCATGTAGAGGAAAACGTCTCGGTCCTTTAGGGACTCCTTCACCACTATGACTCCTGCAGGGGAAAGGAGCTGCTTAAGTCATGTAGAGGAAAACGTCTCGGTCCTTTAGGGACTCCTTCACCACTATGACTCCTGCAGGGGAAAGGAGCTGCTTAAGTCATGTAGAGGAAAACGTCTCGGTCCTTTAGGGACTCCTTCACCACTATGACTCCTGTGGGAAATGAGCTGCTTAAGTCATGTAGAGGAAAACGTCTAGGTCCTTTAGGGACTCCTTCACCACTATGACTCCTGCAGGGGAAAGGAGCTGCTTAAGTCATGTAGAGGAAAACGTCTCGGTCCTTTAGGGACTCCTTCACCACTATGACTCCTGTGGGGAAAGGAGCTGCTTAAGTCATGTAGAGGAAAACGTCTAGGTCCTTTAGGGACTCCTTCACCACTATGACTCCTGCAGGGGAAAGGAGCTGCTTAAGTCATGTAGAGGAAAACGTCTAGGTCCTTTAGGGACTCCTTCATCACTATGACTCCTGCAGGGAAAGGAGCTGCTTAAGTCATGTAGAGGAAAACGTCTCGGTCCTTTAGGGACTCCTTCACCACTATGACTCCTGCAGGGGAAAGGAGCTGCTTAAGTCATGTAGAGGAAAACGTCTCGGTCCTTTAGGGACTCCTTCACCACTATGACTCCTGCGGGGAAAGGAGCTGCTTAAGTCATGTAGAGGAAAACGTCTAGGTCCTTTAGGGACTCCTTCACCACTATGACTCCTGCAGGGGAAAGGAGCTGCTTAAGTCATGTAGAGGAAAACGTCTCGGTCCTTTAGGGACTCCTTCACCACTATGACTCCTGTGGGGAAAGGAGCTGCTTAAGTCATGTAGAGGAAAACGTCTCGGTCCTTTAGGGACTCCTTCACCACTATGACTCCTGCAGGGGAAAGGAGCTGCTTAAGTCATGTAGAGGAAAACGTCTAGGTCCTTTAGGGACTCCTTCATCACTATGACTCCTGTGGGGAAAGGAGCTGCTTAAGTCATGTAGAGGAAAACGTCTCGGTCCTTTAGGGACTCCTTCACCACTATGACTCCTGCAGGGGAAAGGAGCTGCTTAAGTCATGTAGAGGAAAACGTCTCGGTCCTTTAGGGACTCCTTCACCACTATGACTCCTGCAGGGGAAAGGAGCTGCTTAAGTCATGTAGAGGAAAACGTCTAGGTCCTTTAGGGACTCCTTCACCACTATGACTCCTGCAGGGGAAAGGAGCTGCTTAAGTCATGTAGAGGAAAACGTCTCGGTCCTTTAGGGACTCCTTCACCACTATGACTCCTGCAGGGGAAAGGAGCTGCTTAAGTCATGTAGAGGAAAACGTCTCGGTCCTTTAGGGACTCCTTCACCACTATGACTCCTGCAGGGGAAAGGAGCTGCTTAAGTCATGTAGAGGAAAACGTCTCGGTCCTTTAGGGACTCCTTCACCACTATGACTCCTGCAGGGGAAAGGAGCTGCTTAAGTCATGTAGAGGAAAACGTCTCAGGTCCTTTAGGGACTCCTTCACCACTATGACTCCTGCAGGGAAAGGAGCTGCTTAAGTCATGTAGAGGAAAACGTCTCGGTCCTTTAGGGACTCCTTCACCACTATGACTCCTGCAGGGGAAAGGAGCTGCTTAAGTCATGTAGAGGAAAACGTCTCGGTCCTTTAGGGACTCCTTCACCACTATGACTCCTGCAGGGGAAAGGAGCTGCTTAAGTCATGTAGAGGAAAACGTCTCGGTCCTTTAGGGACTCCTTCACCACTATGACTCCTGTGGGGAAAGGAGCTGCTTAAGTCATGTAGAGGAAAACGTCTCGGTCCTTTAGGGACTCCTTCACCACTATGACTCCTGCAGGGGAAAGGAGCTGCTTAAGTCATGTAGAGGAAAACGTCTCGGTCCTTTAGGGACTCCTTCACCACTATGACTCCTGCAGGGGAAAGGAGCTGCTTAAGTCATGTAGAGGAAAACGTCTCGGTCCTTTAGGGACTCCTTCACCACTATGACTCCTGCAGGGGAAAGGAGCTGCTTAAGTCATGTAGAGGAAAACGTCTCGGTCCTTTAGGGACTCCTTCACCACTATGACTCCTGCAGGGGAAAGGAGCTGCTTAAGTCATGTAGAGGAAAACGTCTCGGTCCTTTAGGGACTCCTTCACCACTATGACTCCTGTGGGGGAAAGGAGCTGCTTAAGTCATGTAGAGGAAAACGTCTCGGTCCTTTAGGGACTCCTTCACCACTATGACTCCTGCAGGGAAAGGAGCTGCTTAAGTCATGTAGAGGAAAACGTCTCGGTCCTTTAGGGACTCCTTCACCACTATGACTCCTGCAGGGGAAAGGAGCTGCTTAAGTCATGTAGAGGAAAACGTCTCGGTCCTTTAGGGACTCCTTCACCACTATGACTCCTGCAGGGGAAAGGAGCTGCTTAAGTCATGTAGAGGAAAACGTCTCGGTCCTTTAGGGACTCCTTCACCACTATGACTCCTGCAGGGGAAAGGAGCTGCTTAAGTCATGTAGAGGAAAACGTCTCGGTCCTTTAGGGACTCCTTCACCACTATGACTCCTGCAGGGGAAAAGGAGCTGCTTAAGTCATGTAGAGGA
>NW_027015596.1:0-107500 GCF_036934945.1 Oncorhynchus masou masou
CTGCAGGCCTCTTGCTAAACACTCCCAAGGTTCTTTATTCCCCCTGGGAACAAACACAGAATAATTACTAACATAAAGTGAAACATTTCAATAATCAAAAACACTGAGTCCTATAGGGATTAAAAAAAAACAACAACACAAAAAAAAACAAAACACTAAGCTCTACCTCAGAAGTAGCAGCTACATAATACCTTTAACATAACTGTCACTGGGGAAACAACCAACACAGAACATCAAAGAAGCTCCCTTCTTTTGATAAAGGAACACTGGCTTTTATCCAGCTGGAGAAGGAGTTGGTAATTGAACAGCTGTTTCCCCTGACGAGAGAGGGAGGGTTCAGAGCTCCAATCACCGATTGGGCCAACCAATCAGCTGCTTAAAATCCAGGAAGCCTTCCTGAAATACACACACACACAAACACATCCAAAACAAAACATCCAAAACACAGAAACTGGGGAAGGTAACATATGTCTTTCCACTACTGACCATTCTGGTCATTGACCATTATCCTCCTGCTCCATAACATCAGAACTGACACCCATATTGTTGCTTCACCAACTTTTTCTCCATTTCTTCCACATTACTCGCTGCCCTTTCCGACCTCGAATCTGTATGTCAGACATTTACTAGCCTTTAGTGCTGAGCATTAAGCAACATTTTGGGGTGGGTGATCACAACCGAACTGACAGGTGCATATACCGCCACCTATCATTCTCACATGGATTCCATTTTCTCAATGAATATTCTAAACCTATTTACATTTCTGGTCCTTAAACTGCCCGTTTCCTTTTCACAGCAATTTGCATGTTTGTTTCCAACCCAATGGATCGACAACGAATGTGCATTTATTCAGATGCAATTACAGGAAAAGCAACACTCTTTCCATTCAAACTGTGGTTTCAGGCAAACTATTGATGTAGCTAGCATGAACAATGCTGTTGCATGATTGCATATGTATTAGAGAAAACACCCATATTTCAATAATAGCCTACTATCAAGTAAGTGACTGTATAATATGCATATTATTGCTACTACGGTTCTGTCATCAACATGATTTTGACGAAAAAGTGCGAAAGGATATCCGGTTCGACCGGAAATCTTATATTTGGCGTTACTGCTGAAAGATATGGCTGCATACATTGTATTAGCCTGCTAACTCGACGTTTACGTTTGACATAAGCTTAATTATTCGACCAACGTTTTGAAATTGTATGATAACGAGCAAGTTATATCGCTTCTGTAGACACAAAAAAAATCGTTAACCATGTTAACGACTTTCTGAGTTTTGTAAATCACGTTAGCTACCAAGCTATACAAAGGAGAAACCAGTTAGCCAGCTACTAGCCTAGCTAGTACTAGGTGGCTAGCTAGTTTAGCTCCTTACGAAGTGTTTTATTGTTATTTTGTTACCAGATAGATAAAACATAGCTGGATACATTTGCTGGTGTTACAAAGAAAAAGCGTCTATCGAGCCTCAATGCCCGAACAAGGCCCAAGGATGAATGGTTTCCATCGGCGAACTATGCTGGCTATTCTGTTGCCCGCCCTGTCCCAGTCGCATTGCATCCAAACTAGCCTTTCTCCTCCCGAACCCACGTACTCCGTACACACCGATGCTAACGGGACGAGTAGCCTACATCTAACCGAGCGAGCAGACTGGCAGTACTCCCAACGCGAACTGGACGCTGTCGAGGTGTTCAACACCAGAACCAGTCGGGGAAACCGACTGGGTTGCATGTTTGTACGATGCGCACCCAACAGCCGGTACACGTTGCTCTTTTCCCACGGTAACGCAGTGGACTTAGGCCAAATGTGCAGTTTCTACATCGGCCTCGGTTCGAGGATAAACTGCAACGTCTTCTCGTATGATTATTCGGGCTACGGTGTCAGCAGCGGAAACCGTCAGAAAAGAACCTGTATGCGGACATCGAGGCTGCCTGGCAGGTGCTAAGGAACAAGTGAGTATAGCACTAGCCTATACAGCCAGTGTCAACAAGCTAACATGCAAGCTACATAGCTAGTTGGGTTTATTGTATTGGGCTTTGTTAGTTAGCTAACGTTTGCTAGCTACTGTACTCCATTTCTATGGCCGCCCCCCCTCCATATTTGGTTGCTATGACAACCACTATAACATGCCTACACAGCTTTTTTATTTGCCTACACAGCTGAGAGCAGTGCATTAGCTATTCATTTATATGGCTGAGAGGACTGTTAACATTAGGTTCTGTGCACACGTTTAGGTGGTAGTTAGTTGTATAGTGATTTGATACTTCGCACATATTCAATTGATTTTGTGGCATGCTACTCTAAACATGTCCAGAAGCTTCCATGTTTAAATTATGATCTGTGCAGGCCAGACAACTTCTCTTGAAGCACCAACTGTCAGAGCAGCTCACAGATTACTGCACCTGTACATAGCCCACCTATAATTTAGCCCAAACAACTACCTCTTTCTCTACTGTATTTATTTTATTTATTTATTTTGCTCCTTTGCACCCCATTATTTTTATTTCTACTTTGCACATTCTTCCACTGCAAATCTACCATTCCAGTGTTTTACTTGCTATATTGTATTTACTTTGCCACCATGGCCTTTTTTTTACCTCCCTCATCTCACCTCATTTGCTCACATCGTGTATATATACTTGTTTATACTGTATTATTGACTGTATGTTTGTTTTACTCCATTTGTAACTCTGTCGTTGTATGTGTCGAACTGCTTTGCTTTATCTTGGCCAGGTCGCAATTGTAAATGAGAACTTGTTCTCAACTTGCCTACCTGGTTAAATAAAGGTGAAATAAATAAAATAAAGCCCACACTGGAACTTTAAACATTAATTTACAATAGTTTGCGTCTTATACTTAATCAGGTAAAACCTTCTGAATGAGTCCAAAAACATTGATCTTCCAGAAATCATAAAAACAGGTTTGACTTGTCTCCTCTTTATTCCGAGGATGGAGAGCTTTAGTTATAAACTAGCCATAGCAGATGACACTAGCTTACTAGCCCAGCTATGAGATGCTTATGTCAGGGCAGGACGGACTGCCTGGCGGGCTGTGTCATTTTAGTAGCTAGATTACAGAGAGACAACCGCCAACTCCCAGCTTCCTTTCCTTGTTTACTTGCTCTTTATTCTGACAGGCTGTTGGTTCCTTCAGTTTCAGATAGTGTGACTGTCTGTCACATAACACTTCAATGCAGGCCTATGCCTAGCACAGGAGGCTGGTGGCACCTTGGTGGGGAGGACAGGCTTGGAAGCAGTGGAGTGGAAGCAGTGGAATGGTATCAAACACATGGTTACCAATATTATAAGCCATTCTCCCCTCAGCAGCCTCCACTGATGTCTAGGTGCTGCTCATGGGACTTAACTCCCAAATTAAGTAGGAAGTAAAGGAGGCCTGGTGCAACTCTGCTGCCGGCTCCTTTTCAGTTCCACATTCAATATTCAAGACAACGACAGTGGTTGGATAAAGCAGAAACTTATAGGCAGCCATGTTGCTAGTCTTAATGAATATCGCCAGAAAAGAGACAAAACGGTTATTTTGTTCCTCTGCCTATTCCCCAAGAATGTGCATGGATGGAAAGTAATGGAAGTAATGTACTGGTGTAAGGGCTATGATGGAAACTCCTCCAGCCAAATGCTTTGTCATTTACCATGTTTCTAGACACAGTTTTTCTGCAAGTAAAGTCCTACCGTATAAAACAAAATCAGGACAGCTGTTATGGACACAGGAAGTTTTGGTACAATTTTGATAAATGCCAAATTTGTTTGCTTGACATGGTTTGATCTTTTTGTCCGTAAAATGAGTTATGTGAGAAATGTCAGTAGAAGTGCTGATATATTGTTATAATAACCATATGGAAGTGACGTGATTATATGGTGTCTGTGGTCCTCCCGCTACAACTCGGGGAAACCATGCAGTGTATAAGGCTGCAGGTGAACTTCACAGGCTGCTGAAAGTGCCAGTGATCAGGTTGATGCTGCTTTCCAATAAATATCAAGAGTCTTCTAGGAACATGGTCGACGCTTAACTGCCGTTCGACAAAAAATATTCTCGCTCTTAGTCTTAGTCTTGTCCATAATCTCATCATGTAGGTTAGCCTACCCGCACGGCCCACCCGCACGGCCTACCTGCACTGTGAGCAGTTGGCTAGAGCGCATGTGCCAAGACCAGAGTAGACACATTTACTATTTAACTCAACAGTTTTCCTGACAACTATTATTTGGTACATGAAAAGTAAAGCAAAAAAGTACATTTTGTGTGCGCACTGTCATCAGCCAGTTTGGTGGCTCACCACTGGCGGGGAAGATGTGCATATTTTTTTCATGTGGAGTTTTGAATATTCACATGGGAACCTAGCTAGAGAGGGGGATAGAACTGAGTCCACACTTCAGGTAGGAGCAAGTGAGAAAATTGTCTAATGAATAGTATGTTGGAAACTGGGAACCTCTCCCACCATAACTGGACCACTCACACCAGGGGTTATTTATGAAGGAAACAACAAGGAGACGGTGTGAAAGGTTGAACAGTGAAGCAGTGTCTTAAACTTTTCTCAGCTCTTAAGGTTTCACTACTGGCTCCTTTCACATTGGGATAGGGTTAAGGCCAGGGATCAGTTTGGCTGGCTCCTTTCACATTGGGATCGGGTCAAGGCCAGGATCAGTTTGGCTGGCTCCTTTCACATTGGGATAGGGTCAAGGGAAGGCCACTGGGAGGGTCAAGGCCAGGGATCAGTTGGCTGGCTCCTTTCACATTGGGATAGGCTTCAGTTTGGCTGGCTCCTTTCACATTGGGATAGGGTCAAGGGCCAGGATCAGTTTGTGGCTCCTTTCACATTGGGATAGGGTCAAGGCCAGGATCAGTTTGGCTGGCTCCTTTCACATTTTCAGGGAAGTTTGGCTGGTGGGATAGGTCAAGGCCAGGGATCAGTTTGGCTGGCTCCTTTCACGTGGGATAGGGTCAAGGCCAGGATCAGCTCCTTTCACATTGGGATAGGGTCAAGGCCAGGATCAGTTTGGCTGGCTCACCTGTTTTTGTGTCAAATAACCCCCTTGATATGCAACTTTTCAGGGAAGTTAGGAACCAATATACACAGGCCACCTGGCTACCACCCGGTCAACAGCCCAGCACCCTCCAGCAACTCCGCTCAAACTTCCCCCATTTCTCCCTTCACCCAAATCCAGATAGCTGATGTTCTGAAAGAGCTGCAAAATCTGGATCCCTACAAATCAGCTGGGCAAGACAATCTGGACCCTCTCTTTCTAAAATTATCTGCCGAAATTGTTGCAACCCCTATTATTAGCTTATTCAACCTCTTGTTCGTATCGTCTGAGACTCCCAAGATAGGAAAGTTGCGGTCATATTCAAGAGGGAGACACTCTAGACCTACATTGCTACAGACCTATATCCATCCTACCCTGCCTTTCTAAGGTCTTCGAAAGCCAAGTTAACAAACAGATTACTGACCATTTCGAATCCCACCGTACCTTCTCCGCTATGCAATCTGGTTTCAGAGCTGGTCATGGGATGCACCTCAGCCATGCTCAAGGTCCTAAACGATATCATAACCACCATCGATAAGAGACAATACTTTGCAGCCGTATTCATCGACCTGGCCAATGCTTTCGACTCTGTCAATCACCACATCCTCATCGGCAGACTCAACAGCCTTGGTTTCTCAAATGACTGCCTCGCCTGGTTCAACGACTTCTCTGACAGAGTTCAGTGTGTTAAATCGGAGGGCCTGTTGTCCGGACTTCTTACAGTCTGTATGGGGGTGCCACAGGGTTCAATTCTCGAGCCGACTCTCTTCTCTGTATACATCAATGATGTCGCTCTTGCTGTTGGTGATTCTCTGATCCACCTCTACGCAGACAACACCATTCTGTATACTGGCCTTTCTTTGGACACTGTGTTAACAAACCTCCAGACAAGCTTCAATGCCATAACTCTCCTTCCGTGGCCTCCAACTGCTCTTAAATGCAAGTAAAATTAAATACATGCTCTTCAACCGTCGCTGCCCGCACCTGACCACCGTCCAGCATCACTACTCTGGACGGTTCTGACTTAGAATATGTGGACAACTACAAATACCTAGGTGTCTGACTAGACTGTAAACTCCTTCTGACTCACATTAAGCATCTCAATCCAAAATTAAATCTAGAATCGGCTTCCTATTTCGCAACAAAGCATCCTTCACTCATGCTGCCAAACATACCCTCGTAAAACTGATCATCCTACCGATCCTCGACTTTGGCGATATCATTTACAAAATAGCCTCCAACACTCTACCCAACAAACTGGATGCAGTCTATCACAGTGCCATCCGTTTTGTCACTCAAGCCCCATATACTACCCACCACTGCGACCTGTACGCTCTTGTTGGCTGGCCCTCGCTTCATACTCGTTGCCAAATCCACTGGCTCCAGGTCATCTACACGTCTTTGCTAGGTAAAGCCCCGCCTTATCTCAGCTCACTTGTCACGATAGCAGCACCCACCCGTAGCACGCACTCCAGCAGGTATATTTCACTGGTCACCCCAAAGCCAATTCCTCCTTTGGCAACCTTTACTTCCAGTTCTCTCTGCCAATGACTGGAGCGAACTGCAATAATCACTAAAGCTGGAGACTCATATCTCCCTCACTAACTTTAAGCACCAGCTGTCAGAGCAGCTCACAGATCAATGCACCTGTACATAGCCCATCTGTAAATAGCCCATCTGACTACCTCGCCCCATACTGTGTATATATATATATTTTTTAGCTCCTTTTCACCCAGTATCTGTACTTGCACATCTATCACTCCAGTATTTTAATTGCAAAATTGTAATTACTTCGCCACCGTGGCCTATTTATTGCCTTACCTCCCTTATCGTACCTCATTTGCACACACTGTATATAGACTTTTTCTACTGCATTATTGACTGTATGTTTATTCCATGTGCAACTCTGTGTTGTCTGTTCACACTGCTATGCTTTATCTTGGCCAGGTTACAGTTGTAAATGAGAACTTGTTCTCAACTAGCCTACCTGGTTAAATAAAGGTGAAATAGAAAACAATAGAAATACAAGGGTGCGGAGCATCTGCCCTCCTATGTAAAGTGCCCTTTTTATAAACTAATTACTTTTAACATTTTATTTGTCTCTTTTCTCAATTTGAAATGCAACAAATTGCCTGTCAAACTAGATACTTTCTCATGAACTCATTAATCTTGATAAAAGTCCCCTCCCTTCTGCCACCACGCGCTGTCCTCATCGCATGCACCAGCTTCCCACCTGCGCTGGGCAGTGAGTTGAAATGAATACTGCCTATAGGTTACTTTGGAACTGCTGACATATGTTCGTCAAACTGTGTAGTGAGATGAGGTTAGATACACTTTGAATGCATAGTGATTTCACTTAGTGATGCACCGATATGACCTACCGATATCCAATATTTTCCTTGCCAAAAAAAACTATACCTAAATTTACAATTGTAGCTGCCTTTAAGCTTTCTAGTGCAGTTTAAATAGTTGAAACACACACCACACTGACCAAAAAGTTATTTTGTTGGCATTTACATATGTCCCTTTACCAGTAAAACATAATCAAAACCTCCTTCTTTTACTTACTTGCTGTGCTGTTTCATTTTTCATTTGGTCGGTCTCAGCTAAGTTTCATCATACCTGTCAAGCAGTGAAGTTTCAGCTCTGTCTGTCTGTGGCCTCTCTTCCTCGGTGCACTGTCACCGTGTCCGTTTCCATCTTGTCCAGCTGTGTCTGTAACATTTCACGTAGACCCTGTTTCTTGTCTGCGTCGAAGTAGAGGTCTTTGTACCTAGCATTAAGCAGGGTGGCGACACAGTAAAAGAGGCTCAGAGAGAATGCCACCCAAATCGCTTGTTCACAGCCTCAGTACTTTTGCATGTTTTAACTGCCGATACAGACTGTGGGGTTTTGTTGGCCTTTCAATGCCATGACAGAGGGTACATGACTGCTACATATGCAGTTGATTAGCTTATTTCTTGAGTCTGTTCGAATGGCGCTAGGAGTGTTTTTTCATGTTCCCAAGTTTCAAACATGTTCCCAAAAGCCATTGAAATGGCAGCAGTGGTATGAGAACCAGCACATTCTTGAGCATGCAATACGGCTTTCCTCAGTACGAAATCCTTGTCGTCCCACTGTTGCTGTCAGCCTCAGCATGCTCATGGGGCTGACATCGCTGGTCCAAATGTCAGCCGTGAAGCTAATGGCAGTAACATAGCAAGTAACTCATAGATGTGAGTTTCAACAATATATCAAATCAAATGTATTTATAAAGCCCTTTGTACATCAGCTGATATCTCAAAGTGCTGTACAGAAACCCACCCTAAAACCCCAAACAGCAAGCAATGCAGGTGAAACACGGTGGCTAGGAAAAACTCCCTAGAAAGGCCAAAACCTAGGAAGAAACCTAGAGAGGAACCAGGCTATGTGGGGTGGCCAGTCCTCTTCTGGCTGTGCCGGGTGGAGATTATAACAGAACATGGTCAAGATGTTCAAATGTTCATAAATGACCAGCATGGTCGAATAATAATAATAATAATGCAGAACAGTTGAAACTGGAGCAGCAGCACGGTCAGGTGGACTGGGGACAGCAAGGAGTCATCATGTCAGGTAGTCCTGGGGCATGGTCCTAGGGCTCAGGTCCTCGAGAGAGAAAGCGAAGGAGAATTAGAACGCACTTAGATTCACACAGGACACCGAATAGGACAGGAGAAGTACTCCAGATATAACAAACTGACCCTAGCCCCCCGACACAAACTACTGCAGCATACATACTGGAGGCTGATACCGTGTAACTCTGGTAGGGCAACATCTGAAAAATAGCCCCTACTTGTGGTAGTGTGTGCCGGGGCTCAGCCAGTCGTAGCCTTCATCATCACGACAGACGGTTGATTGTCAGGGAAATTAATTCCGTTATCTTGGCGTTAATGGATTTTGCCTTTGACTTGTCTCGCTGAAATTTCCTTACTCTTTCAAATGACTGCTCGACTTGAACTTGTTTAGTTGTTGGAAGTCTGTGCTTAGTATTTTTCAGATTTTGTTCTGTGTAGCACTGTGTTTTTCGTGCGTCATTACGTTAGCTAGGTATGCCGTCAGCTTTGACAACGGTTTTGCATATCGCCATTAAACTAGACATTGGGCCGATGCTGATTGTGGCATTTTTAGCTAATATCGTCCGATTCCGATATGTTCACCGATATATCGTGCATCCCTCATTTCACTAAACTGACCAATCTCACAATGTGTGTTAATAAATCCTGTTAGAGCTAGGGCAACTTTTTTTCAACATTCTGTTAAAAATCGCGCAACATTTCAACGTCCTGCTACTCATGCCAGGAATATAGTATATGCATATGATTAGTATGTGTGCATTGAAAACACTCTGAAGTTTCTAAAACTGGTTAAATGATTTTATATGTGACTATAACAGAACGTGTTTTCGTGGTCAAAATCGCAAAGGAAACCTGATCACAAAATCGTCAAAGAAAAAAATAAATCCGCCAGTCTCTGTATTGTCTATTGCAAGGTATAATAGATAACGATGGGCTTACAGTTCTTACAGCTTCACACGATGTCGCCAGTGTTGTGAATTCTATGCAGCCTAAATCCTTGTTCATATGAGTAATAGGCACAGCCTTTCGTGGGTACACATCAGGAAGAAATGGAAGGGGGAAAGTGGACTACGTTTTCCAAACTTGTTGCTATTGAATACAGATCGCTCCGTGATCAATTTGATCGTTTATTAACATTTACTAATACCTAAAGTTGGATTAGTTAGTTTGAAGTGTTTTGTCAAGGTTTATAGGCAACTTTTTTAATAAAAAAAAAATATGCGTTTATAAACAGTGTTTTCTGGATCACACAGTCTTCATAAATGGACATTTTGGGTATACAAGGACGATTTAATCGAAAAAAGACCCAATTGTGATATTTATGGGACATATAGGAGTGCCAACAAAGCTCGTCAAAGGTAATGAATGTTTAATATTTTATTTCTGCGTTTTGTGTTGCGCCAGCTACGCTAGTTCTTTTGTTTCACGTCACCTTCAGGTATTTCGGGTGTTGCATGCTATCAGATAATAGCTTTTCATGCTTTCGCCGAAAAGCATTTTAAAAATCTGACTTGTTGGCTAGATTCACAACGGAGTGTAGCTTGAATTGAGTACTTTGCATGTGTGTTTAATGAACGTTTGAGTTTTAACGAGTGCTAGCATTTGGCGTAGCGCATTTGCATTTATTGTTGGCAAGGTGGGACGCTAGCGCGTCAGGTTGCCCAGAGAGGTTAATAACTTCTTATGGCTGCAATCCCGTTAACGGGACCGATATGACAACAGCCAGTGAAAGTGCAGGGCACCAAATTCAAACCAACAGAAATCTCATAATTAAAATTCCTCAAACATACATGTATCGTATACCGTTTTAAAGGTAATCTTGTTGTTAATCCCACCACAGTGTCCGATTTCAAATATGCTTTACAGCGAAAGCACCACAAAACGATTGTTAGGTCCCCACCAAGCCACAGAATAAACACAGCCATTTTTCCAGTCAAGGAGTCACAAAAAGCACAAATAGAGATAAAATGAATCACTAACCTTTTGATCTTCATCAGATGACACTAATAGGACTTCATGTTACACAATACATGTATGTTTCGTTTGATAAAGTTCATATTTATATAAAAAGTTTGAGTTTACATTGGATGCGTTACGTTGACTAGTTCAAAAACATCCAGTGATTTTTGCATAGCCACATCGATTCAACAGAAATAATCATCATAAATGTAGATGATAATACAAGTTATACACATGGAATTATAGACATACCTCTCCTTAATGCAAGCTGTCAAATTTCAAAACCACAACAACAAAAAATAAGCAAACCATGCAATGATCAAGACGGCTATCAGAAAAATAATCAAATTAGCCGCCTTGTTAGTCAAAGAAACCAGAAATACATGATAAATGTTTCCCTTTGAGTGATCTTCATCAGAATGCACTCCCATGAATCCTAGTTCCACAATAAATGCTTGATTTGTTCGATAATGTCCGTTATTTATGTCCACGTAGCTACTTTTTTGTTAGCGCGTTAGGCCTACAAATCAAAACGCGCATGCAGGTCGAGCATTAATTCGGACAAAAACTTCAAAGTTATATTACAGGTCGAAGAAACATTTCAAACTAAGTATAGAATCAATCATTAGGATGTTTTTATCATAAATCTTCAATAAAGTTCCGACGGAGAATTCCTTTGTGTCTAGAGGAGCGGAGCATGTGTCGATATCATGTGGACCAGGACCATGCGTGACCAGGAAATGGCTCTCTGCCAGTAACCTGACTCATTCAGCTCTTATTCCAGTTCCACAACACAGAAGCCTCATTCAACTTTCTAAAGATGGTTGACATCTAGTGGAAGTCATAGGAAGTGCAACTTCATTCATATCCCACTGTGAATTCAATAGGACCAACCTCAGATTTCTCGCTTCCTGTTTGGATTTTTTTCTCAGGTTTTTGCCTGCCATATGAGTTCTGTTATACTCAGACATCATTCAAACAGTTTTAGAAACTTCAGAGTGTTTTCTATCCAATAATAATATGCATATATTAGCGACTGAGGAGCAGGCTGTTTACTCTGGGCACCTTTCACCCAAGCTACTCAATACTGCCCCTGCAGCCTTATTAAGCTCTTAGGAATATTTTAATACATTCCTCTGCATTTTCTTGGAACCATTAGTGTCCCTAAAAATTGTGAAATATAAGCTGTGTTAATGAAATCGATTCATTCTATAGGCTACATTTAACAGTGACTCCAGGCTTGATCACTCAAGTGTGAGTCTACCAGTTCAAAGCCAAGTAGAAAAGCCTTTCAATTCAAACTGTGATCCTTATTAGGTCGAGGAATAACCATTTTGCATTCTACTATTACAACTTTCAAGAGTAAGTTGAATCCCCCACCACCCACACACACACACACACACACACACACACACACACACACACACACACACACACAGACATTTTGCCAACCACGGGTCTAGACTCTAGCTAACCACTAAAATATCTACACCAGCCACTAGCCAGCCAACTAAATATCATGGCTATATTATGAAGATATTATTTAAAAGCATTGAAGATAAATCATAACCAGTAAAAATATTATAGGTCTAGCTAACTAGCAGATTTACATTCATCGTCATCAACATCAATGTTCAGCTGATAGCCTACCCTCTTTTCCCCATGTCAATCATGTCTTTGGGCCATACTGGATGGCAGGTAGTGGTTAAGAACATTGGGTCAGTAACAGTAACTGAGAGGTCATTGGTTCTAATCACTGAGCAGACATGGTGAAAAATCAGTCGGTGCCCTTGATCAACCCCCTTCACCCCAATTGCTCCTGTAAGTCTGCTAAATGACTCAAATGTAACAAACTAGCTTGCAATTTGTGATGAGTGTGATGCCTTAATAAATAGGCCTATGCTAAAATATAACTAGCTACAGAAGCAGTTTGTACAGTATGTTATACATTTCTACATATAATTCTGAAAGTACATGTTTTTTATATGGTGCTCTTTCTTTTTATCCTGTCCCCTGAAAGGTCTGTGCACGGACCTGCACACCACCGGTGTTCAACAAAGGACTAGGGGCCTTGGACTAGCTCCTTCTGTTATTTCCAACCATTTTCAAGCTACCTTTTCTTATTGGCTATTGTCGCTTGGCAGCAGTTGTCAAGCAAGTGGTGTCCAACCAGTTTCCCTGGACTTGTTTGACACAGCCTTTTTCAGGAGAATTTCAGCTGTAATTGAGTGAGCAAATGAATGGCTCTATAAAGTGGGCTGTTGCTGCCCTGACGTGCTTCAGGAGAAGCCAGTGTGACACATTGAGAGCCTGCCTTCAGTGCCTGGTGATAAAGCCCCCCTTCAGTCACAACGGCCTGGTGATAATGTCCCCTAGTGCAGGAATGCACGTGTGTTTGCAATTGTGTAAGCCTTTCATCATTCCTCTCTTAAACAGCAGTTTGAGGTGATAAATGTTTGCCTGCCTGTAGGCAGGACTGTATCGTGTCAACTTCCCACCACTATTTCAACTAGTTTAATTTGCATTCTATTCCGCTGCCTTCCGATGGGTAATGGCAGGAGCTTCTCCATCATAAACCTCACTGCCATCCTGTCTTGGGGGTCTGCCACCATATTTGTTATATTGTGTTTATTTTACTTATCAGTTCAGTGCAACCAACCGTGTGGCATCTTTACCAGTGTTGCAGCCAACTTCACGTCATTCAATGCTCTGTGAGCTTTCTTTGGCCTTGTAATACAGCTATGATTACAGAAGAACAAATGACTTCCACACTGTAATTCATTTTGTTTGCTCGCTGTCAAACACTGATCAATAATCCTCGCGCTGAACCTCTTCCCTCAAATGAACATGAATTAAAAATAGTCTCACAGAAGAATAACACGTACTCCAGCCAGGCCATCTCATCTCCCATTCCAAACATGTCTCTAATTAAAACTGGATTTGACAGATTGTCTGAATGCCATTGAAGGGAGAGCCTTTAACAAGTCCTCCTTTTGTGCATTAAACATGAAAACATTTCATTATGCCCTGACCCTCCTGAGCTGCCTGCCCATGCATGAAAACACTGTTAATCATTCCTCTCTTTGGGGTGGCGCGTGCCTGCGGGAAAAGATGTATGTTTATTCAATATCTTTTTAATCACATTTGGTGGGAAACCATTAAGATTGTGCCTGGAAACAAACATCGCATTTACAACCAATTTGATTTCTTAGAAATTAAATAGGCCTACCTCAGGTTACTCTCTTGAATTGGACAAGTTGTGTTCAGTTATTGAGATGGCTTCATCAATACTGCTCATTAACGGCTCACATGATGTGGTGTCTCATTCCTGTTGAGTGGTTGTAAAGCCTCCATATCTCCCAACCACCCTGCCTGTAACTCACTGACTTCACATCTCTCGGATGCCGTTGATTTAAAGGGATTGTTAACCCAAAATATCAGTCTGTCTGCAGGTTTTAGACTTAAAGGGGGCTGTCGATCCCACTATATGCGTTCAGAGAGATCCGCAGGCCTCAGTCCCATTTGAATTGGAAAGATTGTCAGTGGCACCATATTATTCCATTTCATTAAATGGTGCCCATCTTTTCCACTGTTTGACTTGAGACTGTGTTTTAGGTATACGTGAAGGTATCTCATTCTTTTATACAGGGGTGGGTGGTGAAGTAGGCCTATCCCTTGAAGCAGGGTGCACGTTTTGGTTTTTGCCCCTGCACTACACAGCTGATTCAAATAACCAACTCATCAAGCTCTGCCTATTTGAATCAGCTGTGTCGTGTTAGGGGGGGAAACCAAAAGGTGTAGTTCGGAAACCCTGCCTTGAAGTATGCCATGCAGTTAGTTAGCACTGTTATATAGGCTAGGCCTAGGTTA
Source organism: Oncorhynchus masou masou (assembly GCF_036934945.1). Taxonomy (NCBI): domain Eukaryota; kingdom Metazoa; phylum Chordata; class Actinopteri; order Salmoniformes; family Salmonidae; genus Oncorhynchus; species Oncorhynchus masou. The sequence goes on from NW_027015596.1 coordinate 14,468, forward strand.
GCCTACATAATGAGACCAATATACTAGGGCTGGACGGTATACCGCTATTGATGCACGGACCGGTTTGGGTATTTACTTTACTTTCTATAACGCTATTTCAGTGTTTGGTTTGTTAAATGTGATACGCCACTTAGTTTTTATAGTTTGCTCCACTACTTGAGTCGTCTCGCTCCTCTCACCAACCGCCCCTGTCACTCAAGGAGTGCAGTTGTTGATCGACCATGAGATCATTTGCTGACTGTTCACTCTTCAGTCTGCATGATCAATGCACAGATGCAACAATATGTTGATGACTGATGCTGCTTTCCACTTCGCTTCTTAATATAAATCCTCAAATGCACTTTATAATGACACCTAGTTTGTATATCTTACTGTCTGCAAACAGTTTGTCTTTGCTTAGCAAGTTGTGGCTACAATAAATCGTTAGCCACTAATTTCTAGTTAGATGAAATGTGTCAGTGAAAACGCAGCTAGCTGATACATTTTTATTTATTTTTTATTTTACCTTTATTTTACTAGGCAAGTCAGTTAAGAACAAATTCTTATTTTCAATGACGGTCTACTAGTCCAACGCTCTAACCACTAGGCTACCCTGCCGCCCCACTGTTGCTGCTCACCTTGCATCGTTCACCGGGATATTCTTTCCAAGCTACATTCATATTAATGTCATGTCAGTACCTGTACTGGTGTAGGCATAAATCAGAGGGGAATAGGCAAAGCATGAATATGTTAACTACATGAAGTAAGATAACATTTTAATGTAACCAAAGATTATAGGGTCCCACTCTCTGGGAAACACTGACCAACAATTTGGTTCCTACCTTGTCGCAATAACGCCTCCATTGAGAATCTATTAGTATTGTAATTCCTAATTCTATGAACGGCTCCATGGCTTTTTCATTCCTTGTCACATCAAACAACACTTATTCATTCATAGTGGAGTTTGGAGTGTGACTGTTTGAGATTGTGGACGATGTCTTTTATACTGATAACAAGTTCAAACAGGTGCCATTAATACAGGTAACGAGTGGAGGACAGAGAGCCTCTTAAAAAGTTGTTACAGGTCTGTGAGAGCCAGAAATCTTGCTTGTTTGTAGGTGATCAAATACTTATTTTCCACCATAATTTGCAAATAAATTAATTAAAAAAATCCTACAATGTGATTTTCTGGATTTTTTTCTCTCCTAATTTTGTCTGTCATAGTTGAAGTGCACCTATGATAAATTACAGGGCTCATCTTTTTAAGTGGGAGAACTTGCACAATTTGTGGCTAACTAAATACTTTTTTGCCCCACTGTATGCGGCGCGTATTGCCAAAATAACCGGCAAGGACCCCCCCCCCCCCCACCCAATGTATTTTCTGCACAACCTGCCCTGAATGACAGGTCACCGTTGTGAGACAGCCTGATGCTGCTCACCTTGCATCGCTCTGAGATATTCTCTCCAAGCTACATTCATATTATGTCATGTCAGTTGTTTGAATAGGCATGTGCAGGCCTCCGTCCTCGTGCATTATACGGTTATTTTCAACACCGCTAAGGGCAGAAACAATGTTAAGGAACAGATTCCTCAAATGTCATTGCTATCAGAGGACAATGAAAAGAAAGCAGAAAAACCCTCCTTTATTGGTTTCATTCTTTTATTACTACTTGTCTTTCTCTGCCATCCCTCACTGTTGCCGGGGTAACGCTGGCGGGAGTAGAGGCGTGCCCGGCATAGATGAAGTGTGGTTTCCCCCATGCCCTGAGACAAGATTACTGCCCCATTTAGAGGAGATGGTTGAATGCTAGGGAAGGGCCAGGCACAATATCCCCAAGCTTCCAGAAATGAGTTGGTCTGTTATAATACCCTACCTGTAGAATCAATTCAAATCCAACTTTATGTAGGCCTTCTGAACAAGAATGCACAGGGTTTTGCCAGCTGAACATGCAGGTTACTCAGTGCATTAAAAGTACTGATAAGAAAGTACCAACTCATCAAGCTTTGATTATTTGATTAAGCTGTATAGTGGAAGGGCAAAACCCAAAACGTGCCCCCGGGGGGGCAGGACAGCGTTTGGGAAACCCTGAGCAAGTACACTAGTTTTGTGTTGGCCCTGGTCACTTGGCGCTCTGCCCAAAGGAGTGCACTATAGGAAATGAGGTGCCATTTCAGACTTGTAAACTAATATACGCCTTCTGATTTAGACTGGTCTACCTAGATAGCACAAGATGGGCTACCTCAACCTCCCTGGCCTTGGTAATGCTCTGCAGGCAGGTGTGATATGTTTGTCCGGATTACCACAGGAGCTGCTTTAGAAACGAGGTCACCCTCTGCATTAATCTGTCCTCGGGTACAGTAATATAAAGTCCTGTGGATGCCATACCCTGCCTAGTAACACACCGCATTTCATTCCAGATAGGTTTGTCCCCTTGCCTGCTCAACGTTTCCAAGATGGTCGTGCCATGTTATTGTTGCCATGCACATCTTCTCTACACCAGCTCTAGAGTCACAACTTCACCTGGCCATGCACATCTTCTCTACACCAGCTCTAGTCACAACTTCACCTGGCCATGCACATCTTCTCTACACCAGCTCTAGAGTCACAACCTCACCTGGCCATGCACATCTTCTCTACACCAGCTCTAGTCACAACTTCACCTGGCCATGCACATCTTCTCTACACCAGCTCTAGTCACAACCTCACCTGGCCATGCACATCTTCTCTACACCAGCTCTAGTCACAACTTCACCTGGCCATGCACATCTTCTCTACACCAGCTCTCGTCACAACCTCACCTGGCCATACACATCTTCTCTACACCAGCTCTCGTCACAACTTCACCTGGCCATGCACATCTTCTCAACACCAGCTCTCGTCACAACTTCACCTGGCCATGCACATCTTCTCTACACCAGCTCTCGTCACAACCTCACCTGGCCATGCACATCTTCTCTACAGCAGCTCTAGAGTCACAACTGGTTTTGTGGAGGAACCCTCCTTCTTTCTTAACATGCACATCAATACACAAGCTAGTGTATGCTAATGTCGCTCATTAGTTCTCACACAGCCCCATCATTTAGGCTTAGCCCCATGCTGCACGTCTGTTTACGTGCAGCTAATAACATTGCACTAAATTATTCATTGGTGGGAGGCTTAGCTTTATCAATCCCGTTGAATTAATTTGACCCTTTTCCCCATCCATAAAGCATGTGAACATTGATCCATATCCACGATGGGATTAAGTCATTACGGCAAAATAATTCACCTGAAAACTATTTAGAAAAGGGGTCTGGAATGTAAGTTGTGCCCAGTTTCTAATCCTCCACAGCTGTCGACATGTTATGGGGATTTGGGACAAAATCAAACCCTCACTGGTCATGTTGGCAGTGTCTTCTCAGAAGCCCTCAGTGGTGCATCGTGGTCTCTTAGTGCTCCAGAGACTTAGGACTAGACAGAGCATAGCCCTACACCAGTTGTTCCATCCTCCAGAGGGGATGTGCTTTTTAATGCTCCTTTTCTACAAGCGTTAAGGCTTAACACCATGCCCCTTTTTGTTTTCAGGCAAATAGGGTCAACAGGCCAAATGGTTACAATGTGGGTGAAGTTGGTAAGTCCTGTGTGGCTCAGTCGGTAGAGCATGGCGCTTGCAACGCCAAGCGTCGTGGGTTCGATTCCCGCTGGGGCCACCCATATGTAAAAGTAGTGGCCCCAGCCGACTTGTAAGTCGCTTTGGACAAAAGCGTCTGCTAAATGGGATATATTATTATTATTATATTAAGCACCAGGATGTTCCCTCAGGATGCTCATCCTGTCTCTTCCCTGTTCCCTTCCTACTGTGGCGTGGTCTGGCTAGCCTCATAGCTATGGCTGGTGCTCTGTGGGAGAAGCAGATTCTATTCTGGACAGTAGAGTACAGGCCAAGCTAAAGAGAGGCTGGGTTACAGTTGATGGTAATGCTGTAGGCTATTAGTATTAGTAGGCTGTAGGCTATTAGACCATGTGACTTGACATCGGAAAACTCCAGGGCCTAGCTTAAAGATATCCTTTGAAAAGAAAGGAAAAGACGAAATCCTCTATACCATGCAGCACCCTTCACCCCACGGGGATGGAGTATCAGCTCCAACGCAGCACCCTTCCCCACGGGGGTGGAGTATCAGCTTCAACACAGCACCCTTCCGCCCCACGGCGGTGGAGTATCAGCTTCAACGCAGCACCCTTCCGCCCCACGGGGGTGGAGTATCAGCTCCAACACAGCACCCTTCCGCCCCACGGGGGTGGAGTATCAGCTTCAACGCAGCACCCTTCCGCCCCACGGGGGTGGAGTATCAGCTTCAACACAGCACCCTTCCGCCCCACGGCGGTGGAGTATCAGCTCCAACACAGCACCCTTCCGCCCCACGGGGGTGGAGTATCAGCTTCAACGCAGCACCCTTCCGCCCCACGGGGTGGAGTATCAGCTCCAACGCAGCACCCTTCCGCCCCACGGGGGGTAGAGTATCAGCTTCAACGCAGCACCCTTCCGCCCCACGGGGGTGGAGTATCAGCTCCAACACAGCACCCTTCCGCCCCACGGCGGTGGAGTATCAGCTCCAACACAGCACCCTTCCCCACGGGGTGGAGTATCAGCTTCAACGCAGCACCCTTCCACCCCACGGGGTGGAGTATCAGCTTCAACACAGCACCCTTCCGCCCCACGGCGGTGGAGTATCAGCTCCAACACAGCACCCTTCCGCCCCACGGGGGTGGAGTATCAGCTCCAACACAGCACCCTTCCGCCCCACGGGGTGGAGTATCAGCTTCAACGCAGCACCCTTCGGCCCCACGGGGGTGGAGTATCAGCTCCAACGCAGCACCCTTCCGCCCCACGGCGGTGGAGTATCAGCTTCAACACAGCACCCTTCCGCCCCACGGGGGTGGAGTATCAGCTCCAACGCAGCACCCTTCCGCCCCACGGGGTTGAGTTGACCAGTTGCGTATGGTTTGAGCCTAGATGTTGATGGGCCTTTGTGCCTCATTTCTGTGCACTCTCCACAGCCTGTGACCAGTTGTCAGATCTGTCTAGGTGGTCTCTGCCAGGCTGTTTTCCAGTGAATCATGACATGAGTAAAGACCTCACACTCCTGTGCCTCCCACTGATGGACATCGCTCCTCTTCTCTCACCTCTCCTCAGGCTGTCCACCTCAGTGCCTCAGGCATCCATGGACATATGACCTGACCAGTTGTGAACCTCCTCTGTCCTCCTAAGAGAATACTACGCATGCTGTTTAACAGGTTGTTAATGAGCATCTTTAACCCAGCATGTGATAACCTGGTAATATATTTATTAGTCTTAAATAAGACATGGGGACAATGAATGACAATTGGTGCATAAGATGAGTAGCTAAATGGAAACACAGGGCAATAGGCTGAAACGTGGCTAAAACCCAGATACAGGGAATAACTAGTGTAAAGAATCAAATAAAAACTCAATTACGACAACACAAAGAAAACAAAAACAGCCAATATACAGGAAAGGACAAAATGGTAGGAAATTAAAAAACTAAAATCTCACATTCATTATTAATGCATTGAGAGCGGCGAATGGGCTTGTAGAATGCCAAGGCTAGGTCTCGCTAAATGTCATCAGAAGTTCAAATTAAATTGTCTGTACCGACGAATACCCGAGGCCCTTGCCCCTTTGTCCTCTCCACGGAGCTTACATCCTTGGAAATGTTCTCTGAACACATTTGCACATACTGTAGGCTGCATCATGGTTTAAAGTGGCTTCCTCTCCTCGTCTTCTCCTTCATCTGACAATTTGAAGGTTGATGGTAGGATTGTTGGTACTGTCTACTTGGAATTCGCATGAGTACAAATGAAGGCAAGGAGACGAGAAAACGAGAGAAACTACTTGAGATGCACGCCTGGAATTTGCTAAATTCTTAGGCTGGATGCTCTGAATAACAATCAATAAGATCTCTCTTCAAACAAAAGTGCTCAACTCCAACTTCTTCTAACAAATGATTCTTCCAATTAAACATATGATGTATTGTGATAGAAAACACCAAAGAAATTCACTAGTATGGGTGAGCTGGTATTTGCAGTCGCATTTCCACAACAAGTTTGGTTTTGTGATGTTTCAAGTCCAGTGTGAGGATTTAATTCACCTCAGAGCTGGGGTATGTACAGGGTAAACTGTAAAGACTGGCAACCGGAGGGAGGTTTCTGCCTGAACATCTGGAAATGTTTGTTTTGGCTCCCATGAGCCTTTTTTCGCAAAACTAAGACTACTGTATATTAGGCGATTTATCTCGCTAACACCCTTCTCTCGCGACACAAAACACTCTTTTAGTTCATGTCCAAGGCACTTAGGGCTTGCTTTCATTATTTCTGCTACCTGTTAACTCACTCTTCTTCTGGTTCTAGTGAATGCTCGAGTTCAACTCAGTGCTGGCTTTTTGACTTCAAGGTTAAGAAGGTTGATTTGAAGTCTATATTTGGCATGCTATGATGATTAGTCTACTGTTATAAGGATTCTGCAGCCCACAAGTGTAAGGACTTTTTGAGCGAGCACTTTGCAATTTCTTGACTTGACAAGGTTTCCCAGGACAACTGCTTTGATTCTTGCTCTGCTCTCTCTCAGCCTCTCTTTCTCTAAACCAACAAACTGGGCTACAGTTTGGGCTACGGTTTGTTGGTTTGTTATGTAGTGGACTTTCTTGAGGTCGATTCAGTGTTGGCCTGGACGTCAAGGTTGCCCTGTTGTTCTAGCCCCATTTTTCTATTGAATCTCACCAATAGATAATTGTTTATGGAAACATGGCATCTGCACTGGGCTTGACTCCTCTTTTGAATATCTCTCTTCCTCTCTAGTAGTTCTCTCTCTGTAGCCTTCCTTCCATTCAGTGCCTCTGGTGTTTGGACAAGTGTTTTCACTGAACACTTTATTTTCCCTCACTCCACATGTCACTGCTTCTCCAAGCGGTGGGTTATGATCAATCGCCTGATTAGCTTGGAATAAGAGAATGTTCTTGTTTTTGTCCAGTTTAAGCGCAATTCCATTTCCTGATTAGCTTGGAATAAGAGAGTGTTTTTGTCCAGTTTAAACGCAATTCCATTTCCTGTCCATTTTCTCTCTCGAGCGAACAGCCCTTTTTCCAGTGATACTTTGGCAGTGGATGTCTTTTTAAATTCCACATCTGAAATCACAACTTGGTGTCTCTGTGACTTTTTGACCTGTTTATCTCAATGCCGGACCTTTACTCAGGTCAGGAGTCATTATTCCTCATGTTGAAGACCCACATGGTTTGTTTCCAGGCAGTTTTTTATTTTCTTCTAACCCGGTTCTAATATACCTCATTCAACAAGGCTTGAATATTCACTACATTGGTGTTAGAATGGCGCCTGATATGGTATGTTAATACTGGGCTGGAACTAAAATCCTGTACACCTTGTTGCTTTCTCCAGAACTGGGAGAACTGAGCCTTTGGGACTACAATAACAGCCGTGTCTGCAAACAAAGATGTCCAGCCTGTGATGCCTTAGCAGGGGAAATTAAAAGGGAAGGTGACTTCTCATCCTTTTAACATCCCTGGTTAGTAAATGCCTGCATCAAACTTAAAGCGTCAATCAGCAGTCGAAACGATAACAAAGCGTTTGCTAAAAAGCTGAGGGATAGGGAAATGGAACCACTCTCAAATTCATAGACGGCGCTATGGATGCAAGGACTGACCATCCATGATATTAAAATAATAGTTTTAATCATGTTTTAAGGTTATACAGTTTTTTTGTTTTTACATTTACTTTGTTTACAAACATTGGAGTAAAGCTTGTTTTGGGTTCTGAAGGGGTAGGACAGTTGAACTGAGCTCCTGAGGCATTTCTACATTATATTCTTTAAGAATCAGTGGGTCCATATTATTAATTTATAAGTCACATTTTTTTTGTAGCTACTGCAGCTTACCTCTAAGACCAAAAGCATCAGCTTTTCCTCCTGGATGGAACAGTTAGATTTGGCTGGGGATCTTGTTATTAAAGCTCTCTTGGCTGACTGGCTGAAAAGCCAGGGGCATGTTATTCACTCACTCCTCTGTTTCTGTGTTTATTTCTTGGTCACACTATTGTCCTCACTCACCTTCTTGCTCTCTCTAGCTGCCTCTCTCAAACACACACACATGGTAATTTGAACGATCGTGGGGCCGTGACTCGTGTCCTGTAATATAGGTATCTTATTGATAGCGGCTCAGTTTCCTACTGTAGGCAGTTGGCTGCCTAGTGATTGCGACATTGGAATTATCCAATGTGAATAGATGGCAACGATGTTTAGTTTCCAAGTGCTACTGAATAAGCTCATCTGAAATGCACCAATTACACATTATCCACATGACTCTACTATATCAATCCATTCCAAATCTTTATACTATACATGACACGGCCGGCATATGTTGGTCTGGTCTAGGGCAGCATCAGAACTGCTGGGACCAGGCCTGAATAACACAATTTGCCTCTAATTTTCTTGCGTTTGCAGCGGACCTTTTCCTGCTCAAAGTGAGCCGCTGCTGTTGGAAGTCCAAACTGTCCAACTTCTTGGAGCAGCTTAATGTGCATCAGCCTCGTTACTGTTTCTTCGAGAAGGAGCGATCTGGAAGCCATCAGCCTTGTGACTGTCTCCGAGAAGGAGCGATCTGGAAGCCATCGGCCTCGTTACTGTGTCTTCGAGAAGGAGCGATCTGGAAGCCATCGGCCTCGTTACTGTGTCTTCGAGAAGGAGCGATCTGGAAGCCATCAGCCTCGTGACTGTGTCTTCGAGAAGGAGCGATCTGGAAGCCATCGGCCTCGTTACTGTGTCTTCGAGAAGGAGCGATCTGGAAGCCATCGGCCTCGTTACTGTGTCTTCGAGAAGGAGCGATCTGGAAGCCATCGGCCTCGTTACTGTGTCTTCGAGAAGGAGCGATCTGGAAGCCATCGGCCTCGTTACTGTGTCTTCGAGAAGGAGCGATCTGGAAGCCATCGGCCTCGTTACTGTGTCTTCGAGAAGGAGCGATCTGGAAGCCATCGGCCTCGTTACTGTGTCTTCGAGAAGGAGCGATCTGGAAGCCATCAGCCTCGTGACTGTCTTCGAGAAGGAGCGATCTGGAAGCCATCAGCCTCGTGACTGTGTCTTCGAGAAGGAGTGATCTGGAAGCCATCGGCCTCGTTACTGTGTCTTCGAGAAGGAGCGATCTGGAAGCCATCGGCCTCGTTACTGTGTCTTAGAAGGAGCGATCTGGAAGCCATCGGCCTCGTTACTGTGTCTTCGAGAAGGAGCGATCTGGAAGCCATCGGCCTCGTTACTGTGTCTTCGAGAAGGAGCGATCTGGAAGCCATCGGCCTCGTTACTATGTCTTCGAGAAGGAGCGATCTGGAAGCCATCGGCCTCGTTACTGTGTCTTCGAGAAGGAGCGATCTGGAAGCCATCGGCCTTGTTACTGTGTCTTAGAAGGAGCGATCTGGAAGCCATCGGCCTTGTTACTGTGTCTTAGAAGGAGCGATCTGGAAGCCATCAGCCTTGTTACTGTGTCTTTGAGAGAGCGCGTTCTGGAAGCCATCTTTACTCTGTTTTGGAGAAAAAATCCCCTCTCAGTGAAACGGGCATAATCAACAGAATCTGGGCTAGAGGTCGACCGATTATGATTTTTCAACGCCAATACCGATTATTGGAGGACCAAAAAAACTGATGCCGATTAATCGGCCATTTTTCAATTTTTTTCAATTTAATTAATTTTTTATTTGTAATGATGACAATTACAACCATGCTGAATGAATACTTATTTTAACTTCATATAATACATCAATAAAATCAATTTAGCCTCAAATAAATGATACATGTTCAACTTGGTTTAAATAATGCAAAAACTAAATGTTGGAGTAAGAAAGTAAAAGTGCAATATGTGCCATGTAAGTAAGCTAACGTTTAAGTTCCTTGCTCAGAACATGAGAACATGATAGCTGGTGGTTCCTTTTAACATGAGTCTTCAATATTCCCAGGTAAGAAGTTTTAGGTTGTAGTTATTAGAGGAATTATATGACTATTTCCCTCTACCATTTGTATTTCATATACCTTTGACTATTGGATGTTCTTATAGGCACTTTAGTATTGCCAGTGTAACAGTATTGCTTCCGTCCCTCTCCTCGCTCCTCACTGGGCTCGAACCAGTAACACAACGACAACACCCACCCTCGAAGCAGCTTTACCAATGCAGAGCAAGGGGAACAACTACTCCAAGTCTCCAGAGCAAGTGACGTTTGAAACGCTATTATCGCGCACCCCGCTAACTAGCTAGCCATTTCACTTCGGTTACACCAGCCTCATCTCTGGAGTTGATAGGCTTGAAGTCATAAACAGCGCAATGCTTGGCGCACAACGAAGAGCTGCTGGCAAAACACATGAAAGTGCTGTTTGAATGAATGCTTACCAGCCTGCTGCTGCCTACCACCGCTCAGTCAGATACTTGTATGCTCAGTCAGATTATATGCAACGCAGGACACGCTAGATAAACTAGTAATATCATCAACCATGTGTAGTTAACTAGTGATTATGATTGATCGTTTTTTTATAAGATAAGTTTAATGCTAGCTAGCAACTTACCTTGGCTTACTGCGTTCGCGTAACAGGCAGTCTCCTCGTGGAGTGCAACGAGAGGCAGGTGGTTATAGCGTTGGACTAGTTAACTGTAAGGTTGCAAGATTGGATCCCCCGGGCTGACAAGGTGAAAATATGTCGTTCTACCCCTGAACGAGGCAGTTAACCCACCGTTCCTAGGCCGTCATTGAAAATAAGAATGTGTTCTTAACTGACTTGCCTAGTTAAATAAAGATTAAATAAAGGTGTAAAAAGAAAAAGTGTCCAAAAATACAGATTTACGATTGTTATGAAAACTTGAAATCGGCCCTAAATAATCATCCATTCCGATTAATCGGTCAACCTCTAATCTGGACAAATGTTGTCAAGTCTGGGTGTACTTAGCTGTTCCCTGATGGGAACCTCGCATCTTTTGCGTGAGTGAAAATAGAAACCCACATGAATTTCCCAGCAGCCTGAGGATTCATTAACCCATGCAGTTTATTTGCCTTTGAAGTTAAAGCACGTCGACTGGCATTTCTATCAATTAATAAAAAGCATTAAGGATTGGGCCGGCAACATTGAGGCTGACTTTACCGGCTTTTCATTTATTTTTGGGGTCCAAAAGCTAAGCATTTACTGGCTAACGGAAACCCTGGCGCACACCCTCAAACACACACACACCCAATCGCACACCTCCTTCAACCCTTCACCTCCTTAGCTGGGCCTAAGTCTATAGCGTAATTTCATGGGTAAATTTACATGCACCTGCTCACCTTCCACATATTTAGTCATGCCTAACTGTACGGCGTGTTACATCTTAGCTTGTGGTGAGTTGTGTAAGCCTTTGATTCACCCCCATGCATTCCACACTTTCTTGGAGTTCTCAGAGTTCATTCTAAAAGGCCCAACAAAGCAGAATGTGACGTTGAGGGCAGTCTCAGGGAACACTATGTACAGCACTCCCTTCCTCTCTGCCTTGCCTGCCTTTGCACACACACACACACACACACACACACACACACACACACACACACACACACACACACACACACACACACACACACACACACACACACGGGGTTCACAGCTGTTTTGTCTCCTCTGCAACTTTCGCCATCAAAGGGGACTAGCCTTTCAAAACCTTTGTGAGGCCCAGCCTTTAGGTCACGTATCAAATGTGTTTCCATTTTGTCGGCAGACTTCACCGCATACCTGACACACAGCGCGCCCCGAAGATCGGGTTCCCTGAGGTTTGCTCTCGCCATGGGAAAGCCTGCCAAGAGTGGAGGAGTGGGAGAATGAAATGTAGGGCTGTCCTCTCGCTACCTCTGTCCTCCACCCATTCATCCCTTATTTTTATCTCAATGCTCTAGCTTGAGTTTTTATAGGGCAGAACTGATGCCTGAAGTGTGTGTGCCAGGCAGACAGCTGCCCCGGCCTCAGCACTGGCAGCCAGGCTTTAAAGTGACAAATGATCCTCCCCTATTCGGCCTGCTGCCTCCCGCTACGAGCCTAGAGACTAAGCTATATAGCAACGTAGCTTAGTGTATATATAAGTATAACTCTGTACACAAGTCTGGATTTAACTATACAGCTCTCCTTTCACTGTGTAAACTCATCTCAACTCTAACTGATGTGCTTGTAAGAGTAATGTTTTTAATGTCAGTCGGATTTGATAAGGGTTAAGTATATCAGTTTTTGGTAAATAGGAATTACAGACTATAGAAGTTTATTTCATGACATCCTCTGTAGCTCAATTGGCAGAGCCTGGTACTTGCTACTGCAAGATAGTGGGTTCAATCCCTGGGACCATCCATTCATAAAATGTATGCCAGCATGACTAAGTCGCGTCGGGCTGAAAGCCTCTGCTAAATGGCATGTATTATTATATTGCATTGTTTACGTAGTACATTGTAAACTTTCTGTTATGGCGTGTTGTTGTACAGTGATGTCATGTTGGGTTAGATAGGAGATATTGTCTCCTTGTACAGTGATGTCATGTTGGGTTAGATAGGAGATATTGTCTCCTTCTTGTACAGTGATGTCATGTTGGGTTAGATAGGAGGTATTGTCTCCTTGTACAGTGATGTCATGTTGGGTTAGATAGGAGATATTGTCTCCTTCTTGTACAGTGATGTCATGTTGGGTTAGATAGGAGGTATTGTCTCCTTGTACAGTGATGTCATGTTGGGTTAGATAGGAGATATTGTCTCCTTCTTGTACAGTGATGTCATGTTGGGTTAGATAGGAGCTATCGTCTCCTTGTTGTACAGTGATGTTAGATGGGAGGAGCTATCGTCTCCTTGTTGTACAGTGATGTTAGATGGGAGGAGATATCGTCTCCTTGTTGTACAGTGTTGTTAGATAGGAGGTATCGTCTCCTTGTTGTACAGTGATGTTAGATGGGAGGAGATATCGTCTCCTTGTTGTACAGTGATGTTAGGTAGGAGGTATCGTCTCCTTGTTGTACAGTGATGTTAGATGGGAGGAGATATCGTCTCCTTGTTGTACAGTGTTGTTAGATGGGAGGAGCTATTGTCTCCTTGTTGTACAGTGTTGTTAGATAGGAGGTATCGTCTCCTTGTTGTACAGTGATGTTAGATGGGAGGAGGTATCGTCTCCTTGTTGTACAGTGATGTTAGATGGGAGGAGATATCGTCTCCTTGTTGTACAGTGATGTTAGATGGGAGGAGATATCGTCTCCTTGTTGTACAGTGTTGTTAGATGGGAGGAGATATCGTCTCCTTGTTGTACAGTGTTGTTAGATGGGAGGAGGTATCGTCTCCTTGTTGTACAGTGATGTTAGATGGGAGGAGATATCGTCTCCTTGTTGTACAGTGATGTTAGATGGGAGGAGATATCGTCTCCTTGTTGTACAGTGATGTTAGATAGGAGGTATCGTCTCCTTGTTGTACAGTGATGTTAGATGGGAGGAGGTATCGTCTCCTTGTTGTACAGTGATGTTAGATGGGAGGAGATATCGTCTCCTTGTTGTACAGTGATGTTAGATGGGAGGAGATATCGTCTCCTTGTTGTACAGTGATGTTAGATAGGAGGTATCGTCTCCTTGTTGTACAGTGATGTAGTCTGGGTCAGTTATCTCCTAGGAGGATGACGACGGCGGTAGTCTGGGTCAGATATCTCCTAGGAGGATGACGACGGCGGTAGTCTGGGTCAGATATCTCCTAGGAGGATGACGACTGCGGTAGTCTGGGTCAGATATCTCCTAGGAGGATGACGACGGCGGTAGTCTGGGTCAGATATCTCCTAGGAGGATGACGACGGCGGTGGTCTGGGTCAGATATCTCCTAGGAGGATGACGACGGCGGTGGTCTGGGTCAGATATCTCCTAGGAGGATGACGACGGCGGTGGTCTGGGTCAGATATCTCCTAGGAGGATGACGACGGCGGTGGTCTGGGTCAGATATCTCCTAGGAGGATGACGACGGCGGTGGTCTGGGTCAGATATCTCCTAGGAGGATGACGACGGCGGTGGTCTGGGTCAGATATCTCCTAGGAGGATGACGACGGCGGTGGTCTGGGTCAGATATCTCCTAGGAGGATGACGGCGGTAGTCTGGGTCAGATATCTCCTAGGAGGATGACGACGGTAGTCTGGGTCAGATATCTCCTAGGAGGATGACGACGGCGGTGGTCTGGGTCAGATATCTCCTAGGAGGATGACGACGGCGGTGGTCTGGGTCAGATATCTCCTAGGAGGATGACGACGGCGGTGGTCTGGGTCAGATATCTCCTAGGAGGATGACGACGGCGGTGGTCTGGGTCAGATATCTCCTAGGAGGATGACGACGGCGGTGGTCTGGGTCAGATATCTCCTAGGAGGATGACGACGGCGGTAGTCTGGGTCAGATATCTCCTAGGAGGATGACGACGGCGGTAGTCTGGGTCAGATATCTCCTAGGAGGATGACGACGGCGGTGGTCTGGGTCAGATATCTCCTAGGAGGATGACGACGGCGGTGGTCTGGGTCAGATATCTCCTAGGAGGATGACGACGGCGGTGGTCTGGGTCAGATATCTCCTAGGAGGATGACGACGGCGGTGGTCTGGGTCAGATATCTCCTAGGAGGATGACGACGGCGGTGGTCTGGGTCAGATATCTCCTAGGAGGATGACGACGGCGGTGGTCTGGGTCAGATATCTCCTAGGAGGATGACGACGGCGGTGGTCTGGGTCAGATATCTCCTAGGAGGATGACTTATTTTGTTTCGGATATCTCCTTGTCGGTGGTCTGGGTCAGATATCTCCTAGGAGGATGACGACGGCGGTGGTCTGGGTCAGATATCTCCTAGGAGGGATGACGTGACGGTAGTCTGGGTCAGATATCTCCTAGGAGGATGACGACGGCGGTGGTCTGGGTCAGATATCTCCTAGGAGGATGACACGGCGGTGGTCTGGGTCAGATATCTCCTAGGAGGATGACGACGGCGGTGGTCTGGGTCAGATATCTCCTAGGAGGATGACGACGGCGGTGGTCTGGGTCAGATATCTCCTAGGAGGATGACGATACGACGCGGTAGTCTGGGTCAGATATCTCCTAGGAGGATGACGACGGCGGTAGTCTGGGTCAGATATCTCCTAGGAGGATGTTACGGCGGTAGTCTGGGTCAGATATCTCCTAGGAGGATGACGACGGTGGTCTGGGTCAGATATCTCCTAGGAGGATGACGACGGCGGTAGTCTGGGTCAGATATCTCCTAGGAGGATGACGACGGCGGTAGTCTGGGTCAGATATCTCCTAGGAGGATGACGACGGTAGTAATCTGGGTCAGATATCTCCTAGGAGGATGACGGCGGTAGTAATCTGGGTCTGATCTATTAACCTTATTTTGTTTCTTTATTTTTTCACCCACTTTCCTTCATCTCCTTGTCCACAACTATCGGTCTGTCTATCCCCCCCCATCTCTCTCTCTCTCTGTGTCCTAACCTCCTTCCTATCCAGGTATGGAGTGACCCCAGAGAACATCATCCTGTACGGTCAGAGCATCCACGATACCCACGGTGGATCTGGGGTAGGCTAGTGTGTATCGCCGTCATCCTGCACTCACCTCTTATGTCCGGCCTGCAGTGGCCTTCCCTGGTAGGCAAGACCTAGACGCCTTCCCCAGGTGGGTTATTATGGGGTGAGATAGTGGGTAGGCCGTAGTAGATGGAGTCTATGGACAGAGGGGATGGGATGTTGGATGTGTTAGTAGTGTTTTCCTGGCCTGTTGTCTTTGACTGAATGACAGTTGATATACAGGGTGCTGAGGGAATGTTGCACTATTGCAAAGTGGCTGTTCCACTGATGTCAGAAGGTGAATTCACCAATTTGTTATCTCTGGATCCTGCAGGGTGCTGATGGGAATGTAATGTGGCAAAGCCCTGATTTGGATTTTGGGTAGGTAGTGTTATCTCTCTCCTGCAGGGTGCTGAGGGAATGTTAAGGTGCAGCGGTAGGTAGGTAGTGTTATCTCTCTCCTGCAGGGTGCTGAGGGAATGTTAAGGTGCAGCGCTAGGTAGGTAGGTAGGTAGTGTTATCTCTCTCCTGCAGGGTGCTGAGGGAATGTTAAGGTGCAGCGGTAGGTAGGTAGTGTTATCTCTCTCCTGCAGGGTGCTGAGGGAATGTTAAGGTGCAGCTGTAGGTAGGTAGGTAGGTAGGTAGGTAGTGTTATCTCTCTCCTGCAGGGTGCTGAGGGAATGTTAAGGTGCAGCGGTAGGTACGTAGGTAGGTAGTAACTTGCCATGCCAGCTAGCTATGAAAGGTTGGCGGCTGGGCTCACAGACCTAGTGAAAAATAGGGCTCCCAGGTCTCGGTCTCTGGCTGGCCTCTATCAGATGCCTGTATTATCCATAGTGTTTGTATTGTGTCCCCTAGTCATATTCCATGAGCAGCTACTTCCTGTGCTGCTTTATTGTAAAGGGTCGGAAAACTAGAAAATAAGTCTTGGAAATCCGATGGAGAACAAGCTATTAGGATGAGAAATACTGTACATTTGGTGCAGGTGGGAGGAACAGATAGCATCAAACTGTTATCAACCCTCAGCCCGGACACCTGTGGAACAATGGCATCAAACTGTTATCAGCCATAAGATCTGTGGGACAGCGGGCAGAAGAGGAGGAGGGGGTGGAGAGCGAGCAGAAGTTGAATCTGCAAGTGGCTCTCCTAAGCTGGTACTGCTGTAGAGGACAGCTATAGAGGCCTACAGGTAACTGCCAAAATAATGGACTCATCATCCCCTTACAGGGTCTTTGTTATGGTGTGCCATTATCCTGGCATGGTTTAGGACCTCTCATCATCCCCTTAACACTTGAGTAAATGAGGTTTCTGTGTTCTCTGTTATGGTGTGGAGTGCATTATCCTGGCATGGTTTAGGACCTCTCATCCCCTTATAGAGTCTCTGTTATGGTGTGCAGTGCATTATCCTGGCATGGTTTAGGACCTCTCATCCCCTTATAGAGTCTCTGTTATGGTGTGCAGTGCATTATCCTGGCATGGTTTAGGACCTCTCATCATCCCCTTATAGGGTCTCTGTTATGGTGTGCAGTGCATTATCCTGGCATGGTTTAGGACCTCTCATCATCCCCTTATAGGGTCTCTGTTATGGTGTGCAGTGCATTATCCTGGCATGGTTTAGGACCTCTCATCATCCCCTTATAGGGTCTCTGTTATGGTGTGCAGTGCATTATCCTGGCATGGTTTAGGACCTCTCATCCCCTTATAGGGTCTCTGTTATGGTGTGCAGTGCATTATCCTGGCATGGTTTAGGACCTCTCATCATCCCCTTATAGGGTCTCTGTTATGGTGTGCAGTGCATTATCCTGGCATGGTTTAGGACCTCTCATCATCCCCTTAGGGTCTCTGTTAGGGTCTCTGTTATGGTGTGCAGTGCATTATCCTGGCATATAGGGTTTAGGATCCCTCTCATCATCCCCTTATAGGGTCTCTGTTATGGTGTGAGTGCATTATCCTGGCATGGTTTAAGACCTCATCATCCCCTTATAGGGTCTCTGTTATGGTGTGCAGTGCATTATCCTGGCATGGTTTAAGACCTCTCATCCCCTTATAGGGTCTCTGTTATGGTGTGCAGTGCATTATCCTGGCATGGTTTAAGACCTCTCATCATCCCCTTATAGGGTCTCTGTTATGGTGTGCAGTGCATTATCCTGGCATGGTTTAGGACCTCTCATCCCCTTATAGGGTCTCTGTTATGGTGTGCAGTGCATTATCCTGGCATGGTTTAGGACCTCTCATCCCCTTAGAGGGTCTCTGTTAGAGTGACTTGCAAAAGTATTCATCCCCCTTGGCATTTTTCCTATTTTGTTGCATTACAACCTGTATGAAAGCTTCGTGGAATCTGTGTGGGTAGCTGGACAAGTAGGATGACTGACAGTGAAGGTGAACAGATGATCACGTGTCAGGTAACAGAGGAATGGATGAGACTGAGGCAGGAACTCCTTTAACCATAAAGTGGTATATTTACTGAGTAGTTTGTCTGCTGCATCACAAAGGAAACAGAATAACATGTATCCAATCAAACTCATAATCACAAAGATCAAGTCATAACAATCATTCATTATTAACATAATTAGGGAATTCAACAATCCAGTTAATTTTATTTTATTTTTTTATTTTTTATATAACCTTTTTTAACCTTTATTTAACTAGGCAAGTCAGTTAAGAACAAATTCTTATTTTCAATGACGGCCTAGGAACAGTGGGTTAACTGCCTGTTCAGATTTGTACCGACAGATTTGTACCTTGTCAGCTCTAGGGGGTTTGAACTCAATAGGAATCATCCTTGAGTCATTTATGCTCGTCACTATTTATCATAATCATGAGAAGAAGAATACAAACAGTGATTGGTTATTCAATCTATAATCCCCATTAGTTTGATATCAGAATCGATCATTTCAGCAAACAATGATGTTTCATATTTCACCCTTTCAAGTGTCATGTGTACATGTAATTTCATTACATATTAACCATATATCGATGGCATAATTGGCCTGTGATGATCCGTAGGGCCGTGATCATTGACCATTCACATTACACAATAGGTTTGAAGCGTGCGCTCCAAGCCGCACCCGCGTTAATAACTATAAACAATAACTGATGGCCCACTCTCCTGATCGCAACAGATAGTTCAGATGAAAGGTAGAGTCTGTGGACTTAACGTGGATTCATAGACGCACAGAACTTCTGGATTAGACGGAGTTAAGGAAGAGAAAGCAGCGAGATCGGGCGATGGCCATTTCCTCCTTTTATGGAGTTGAGATCTGTGGGATATTTCCACCTGACCTAATTAAAGCACTCCTGGCCCAGCTGAGCAAGTGGCCTTGAATTAAAAGATTCTTCCACCAACTCCATGGGCCTTTTCTACACTGTAATTGAAATTGAGTTCTATTTGGATTTCATGTAATGGACATACACAAAATCGTCCAAATTGATGTAGTGAAATGAAAAAATAAGATGTTTCAAAGAAATTCTAAACTGTAAAAGTGGTGCGTGCATATGTATTCACCTCCTTTTCTCTGAAGCCCCCTGATGCAACCAATTACCTTCATAAGTGGCATGAAATAGATTGCACACAGGTGGACTTTAAGTGTCACATGATCTCAGTGTATATATATATACACCTGTTCTGAAAGGCCCCTAAGTCTGCAACACCACCAAGCAAGCGGCACCACCAAGCAAGCGGCACCATGAAGACCAAGGAGCTCTCCAAACAGGTCAGGGACAAAGTTCAGGGTTGGGTTATAAAAACATATCCGAAACTTTGAACATCCACGAAGCACCATTTAAATCCATTATTAAAAAATGGAAATAACGGGCCTCCCGGGTGGCGCAGTGGTTAAGGGCGCTATACTGCAGCGCCAGCTGTGCCACCAGAGACTCTGGGTTCGCGCCCAGGCTCTGTCGTAACCGGCCGCAACCGGGAGGTCGGTGGGGCGACGCACAATTGGCCTAGCGTCGCCCGGGTTAGGGAGGGTTTGGCCGGTAAGGAAATCCTTGTCTCATCGCGCACCAGCGACTCCTGTGGCGGGCCGGGCGCAGTGCGCGCTAACCAAGGTTGCCAGGTGCACGGTGTTTCCTCCGACACATTGGTGCGGCTGGCTTCCGGGTTGGATGCGCGCTGTTAAAGTTAAAGATGCAGTGCGGCTTGGTTGGGTTGTGTATCGGAGGATGCATGACTTTCAACATTCGTCTCTCCTGAGCCCGTACGGGAGTTGTAGCGATTAGACAAGATAGTAGCTACTAAAACAACTGGATACCATGAAATTGGGGAGAAAAGTGGTAAAAAATTTTAACAAAAATGGAAAAAATAACAACAAACCTGCCAAGGGGGTCACCCAACCAAACTCTCAGACCAGGCAAGGAGGGCATTAATCAGAGAGGCAACAAAGAGACCAAAGATAACCCTGAAGGAGCTGCAAAGCTCCACAGCAGTATCTGTCCATAGGACCACTTTAAGCCATATACTCCACAGAGCTGGGCTTTTTTGCTTTTTTTTTTTACCTTTATTTTGCTAGGCAGGTCAGTTAAGAACAAATTCTTATTTTCAATGACAGACAAGGAACAGTGGGTTAACTGCCTGTTCAGGGGCAGAACAACAGATTTGTCAGCTCGGGGATTTGAACTTGCAACCTTTCGGTTACTAGTCCAACGCTCTAACCACTAGGCTACCCTGCCACCCCAACTTTACAGAAGAGTGGCCAGAAAAAAATAAGCAAACACTTTTGGTGTTCGCCAAAAGGCATGTGGGAGACTCCCCAAACATAAGGCACTCTGGTCAGATGAGACTAAAATTGAGCTTTTTGGCCACCCAACACCTCTCATCACCCCCCCCCGAGAATACCATCCCCACAGTGAAGCATGTTGGTGGCAGCATCATGCTGTGGAGATGTCTTTCATTGTCAGGGACTGGGAAATTGGTCAGAATTGAAGGAATGATGGATGGCGCTAAATACAAGGAAATCCTTGAAGGAAACCCATTTCAGTCTTCCAGAGATTTGAGACTGGGACTGAGGTTCACCTTCCAGCAGGACAATTACCCGGAGCATACTACTGAAGCAACACTCGAGTGGTTTAAGTGGAAGCATTTAAATTGAGAATCTGTGGTATGACTTAAAGATTGCGGAACCCATCCAACTTGAAGGAGCTGGAACAGTTTTGCCTTGAAGAATGTGTGAAAATCCCAGTGGCTAGATGTGCCAAGCTTATAGAGACACATACCCCAAGAGACTTGCAGCTGTAATTACTGCAAAAGGTGGCTCTACAAAGTATTGACTTTGGAGTGGTGAATAATTATGCACGCTCAAGTTTTCATTGTTTTGTGTGTCTTATTTCTTGTTTCACAATATAAAATATTTAGCATCTTCAAAATGGTAGGCATGTTGTGTAAATCAAATGATACAAACTCCTGAAAATCTATTTTAATTCCAGGTTGTAAAGCAACAAAATAGGAAAAATGCCAAAGGGGGATGAAAACGTTCACAAGCCACTGTATGGTGTGGGCTGCAATATCCTGGCATGGTTTAGGTCCTCTACCCCCTTTAAAGGGACAGGTAAATGCCAATATATGCATGACTGTGAGTGTGCTTTTGTTGTTAGTCTCTGAACCCTTTGAGATTATAGTCTTATTCCACCTGGAATGTGAGGATCCTGCTTTAAAGCTACAATGCAGACATCACATAGTTTCTGGGTAACAATTAAGTAAGTACCTTGCTGTGATTATTGACAATTTGAATTGAAAACAATAGCATAGCAAAGAACAATTTCTGAAGCAAGAATTCTGCAGGCACAGTCAGTGTGTTTAAGGGAGGGGAAAAGTACCTGTAATTGGGGAAAGAGGTTTGGAAGTCTCTCTTATTGGTATTTAAACAAATGTACCGCCTGGTGATGTCACCAGTCAGGTCAGAACTCCAGCTCTTACACTAAAAGGGCATTGTCCGCAATGTTACTATCATTCCAACCTCATTTTGTGTGTGTGTGTGTGTGTGTATACATGCATACATTAATACCAAAAAGTATGTGGACAGCTGCTCGTCAAACATCTCATTCTAAAATCATGGGTATTAATATGGAGTTGGTCTCCCTGTTCTGCTCTAACACCACTCTTCTAGGAAGGCTGTTCACTAGATATTGGAACATTGCTGCAGGGACATGCTTCCATTCAGACACGAGCACTAGTGAGGTCAGGCACTGATGTTGGGCGATTAGGCCTGGCTCGCAGTCATGCTGAAACAGGAAAGGGCCTTCCCAAACTTTTGCCACAAAGCT
Organism: Oncorhynchus masou masou; assembly: GCF_036934945.1. NCBI lineage: Eukaryota > Metazoa > Chordata > Actinopteri > Salmoniformes > Salmonidae > Oncorhynchus > Oncorhynchus masou. The sequence goes on from NW_027015596.1 coordinate 36,315, forward strand.
GGAAGCACAGAATCTTCTAGAATGTCATTGTATGCTGTAGTGTTAAGATTTCCCGTCACTGGAACTAAGGGCCTAGCCCGAACCATGAAAAACAGTCCCAGACCAATATTTATCCTCCACCAAACATTACAGTTTGCACTATGTATTCAGGCTTGTAACATTCTCCTGGCATCCGCCAAACCCGGATTTGTCCATCAGACTGCCAGATGGTGAAGTGTGATTCACTGGCAGCTTCAATAAATAGTACCCGCAAACACCAGTCTCAACGTCAACGTTGAAGAAACAACTCTGGAATGCTGGCCTTCTAGTCAGAGTTGTAAAGAAAAAGCCATATCTCAGACTGGCCAATAAAAAGAAAAGATTAAGATGGGCAAACAAACGCTGGACAGAGTTTTGGCTTTTTCTTTGCAACTCTGCCTAGAAGGCCAGCATCCTAGAGTCGCCTCTTTACTGTTGACGTTGAGACTGGTGTTTTGCAGGTACTATTTAATGAAGCTTCCAGTTGAGGACTTGAGGCGTCTGTTTCTCAAACTAGACACTAATGTACCGCTTGCTCAGTTGTGCACCTGGTCCTCCAACTCCTCTTTCTATTCTGGTTAGAGCCAGTTTGCACTGTTTTGTGAAGGGGGTAGTTCACAGCGTTGTACGAGATGTTCAGTTTCTTGGAAATTTCTTGCATGGAATAGCCTTCATTTCTCAGAACACGAATAGACTGACGAGTTTCAGAAGAAAGTGCTTTGTCTATACTGTATTTCTGATCAGTTTGCCATTATATCTCTATATATATCATATGTGTATATATCATATGTAGTGCACATAAGGTGGGCACACCCCCTCTGTATAATGTGTAGTTAATGGTTTGGCAGCGTGCTGTGTGGAGTCGGTTTCTCCACCCCTGCTGTTACTGCACCGCTACAAGACAGATGGATACAACTACTAATGCCCCCAAGGAGGTCCATTTGTCTTAATGTGTTTGTCTTCCCCACTCTCTCCCTTTTCTCTCTCCCTTTTCTCTCTCCCTTTCTCTCTCTCCCTTTCCTCCCTTTCCTCCCTTTCTCTCTCTCTCTATCTTTCTCTCTCTCCCTTTCCTCCCTTTCTCTCTCTCCCTTTCCTCCCTTTCTCTCTCTCCCTTTCTCTCTCTCTCCCTTTCTCTCTCTCCCTTTCCTCCCTTTCTCTCTCTCCCTTTCCTCCCTTTCTCTCTCTCCCTTTCTCTCTCTCCCTTTCTCTCTCTCCCTTTCCTCCCTTTCTCTCTCTCCCTTTCCTCCCTTTCTCTCTCTCCCTTTCCTCCCTTTCTCTCTCTCCCTTTCCTCTATTTCTCTCTCTCCCTTTCCTCCCTTCTCTCCTTTCCTCTATTTTTCCTCTCTCCCTTTCCTCCCTCTCTCTCCCTTTCCTCCTATTCCCTTTCCTCCCTTCTTCCTTTTCCTATTTCTCTCCCTGTTCCTCTATTTCTCTCCTTTCCTCTATTTCTCTCCCTTTCTCTATTTCTCTCCCTGTTCTCTCTCTCTCTCTCTCTGTTCTCTCTCTGTTCTCTATTTCTCTCCTGTTCTCCCTCTCTCTCTCCCTTCTCTCTCCTCTTCTCTCCCTGTTCTTCTTCTCCCTGTTCTGTCTTTCTCTCTGCTGCGCGGGCTCTGGCTTTGTTAAAGCATTGATAAAATGTAAGCCCTTCTCTCTCCCCAGCATCGACAAGGTGTCCAAGGTGGCGTCGCCGGTGCTGGTGATCCACGGCACGGAGGATGAGGTGATCGACTTCTCGCACGGCCTGGCAATGTACGAGCGCTGCCCGCGTGCCGTGGAGCCCCTGTGGGTGGAGGGCGCCGGGCACAACGACATCGAGCTCTACGCCCAGTACTTGGAGCGACTCAAGCAGTTCATCTCCATCGAGCTGCCCACATCCTGATCTCCCTTGGCCTCCTCCACTAAAACCTAGAGGGGGGCTGCGTATCAAGTCTAAAATGGCTTCCTTTTTTCTTTCCTTGATCTGTGCAGAGAGAAGTGGATTGGTGGAAATTTGATACCTGAAATCCACCATGTTGGTTTGTATTGTTTATCGGTGCAGATGTTGGAAAGGAGGGGAGGAAGTGTTGAGATGCTTCCCCCAGGGCTTAACCAGGTTGAGCTGAGCCAGGCCAAGGCATCCCGGCGCTCATATGTGGACAGGTCCCAGGTCTCTTTGCCAAGGAGCTAGGGCCCGCTCAGTATTTGCACTTGCTCTTCTTGCTCTCCCTCTCTGCCAGTGGGGATGTGATAACTTCCCTCTGCGATCTTGTTCTCCCTATTTCATCTGTTTCGCTCTCTTTTATGCTCATGATTGATTGACTTTGTATTCTTTTCTACCTGATGAAGAACAATCTGTTTTGCACCTCAGATACATGATTGATGTTCTTGCTTGTTTGTGTTTGTTAAATATTGTTTTGTCTTTTTTTCCCATTCAGGGTGAATTGAAACGAATGCACTTTTATTGTGCAGATATTTTCAGGTAATCATACTGTATGTTCTGATGTATGTTTTTATCTTATTGACATTCCATGTTTCACTACACAGAATCTCATTCCCATCTTGTTTTCAAGGCCAGATCAGCCCCTAGCCAGTGTGTGACCGTGTGAGAGATGCATGTGGTTGAAAAACATCATTACCCAGCTCACCCCTGGGTGTCTCACCTCCTGTAACAATGCTGTTGTTAACTGGAGGTCATGATGTTAGCCAGTACTGTCTCTAGACACAGGGCCAGGTGTTTTTCCTCAACTGGGGTTTTCCAGTGAGGGACACCACCTGACCCTAATGATGACACTTGACCACTGTCTCTAAACACACCTATCAAGCCAGTAAAAACATCAGCCCCTAGCCAGTACTGTCTCTAGACACACCTGATCAGCCCCTAGCCAGTACTGTCTCTAGACACACCTGATCAACCCCTAGCCAGTACTGTCTCTACACACACCTGATCAGCCCCTAGCCAGTACTGTCTCTACACACACCTGATCAGCCCCTAGCCAGTACTGTCTCTAGACACACCTGATCAGCCCCTAGCCAGTACTGTCTCTAGACACACCTGATCAGCCCCTAGCCAGTACTGTCTCTACACACACCTGATCAGCCCCTAGCCAGTACTGTCTCTAGACACACCTGATCAGCCCCTAGCCAGTACTGTCTCTAGACACACCTGATCAACCCCTAGCCAGTACTGTCTCTAGACACACCTGATCAGCCCCTAGCCAGTACTGTCTCTAGACACACCTGATCAGCCCCTAGCCAGTACTGTCTCTACACACACCTGATCTCTAGACACACCTGATCAACCCCTAGCCTAGCCAGTACTGTCTCTAGACACACATCACCCAGCCAGTACTGTCTCACACCCTGATCAACCCCTAGCCAGTACTGTCTCTACACCTGATCACCTAGCCAGTACTGTCTCTACACACACCTGATCACCCCTAGCCAGTACTGTCTCTACACACACCTGATCAACCCCTAGCCAGTATAGACACACCTGATCCCCTAGCCAGTACTGTCTCTACACACACCTGATCACCTAGCCAGTACTGTCTCTACACACACCTGATCCCCTAGCCAGTACTGTCTCTACACACACCTGATCAACCCCTAGCCAGTACTGTCTCTACACACACCTGATCAACCCCTAGCCAGTACTGTCTCTACACACCTGATCACCTAGCCAGTACTGTCTCTACACACACCTGATCAGCCCCTAGCCAGTACTGTCTCTACACACACCTGATCTGAACCCCTAGCCAGTACTGTCTCTACACACACCTGATCAGCCCCTAGCCAGTACTGTCTCTACACACACCTGATCAACCCCTAGCCAGTACTGTCTCTAGACACACCTGATCAACCCCTAGCCAGTACTGTCTCTAGACACACCTGATCAACCCCTAGCCAGTACTGTCTCTACACACACCTGATCACCCTAGCCAGTACTGTCTCTAGTACTAGCCAGTACTGTCTCTACACACACCTGATCAACCCCTAGCCAGTACTGTCTCTAGACACACCTGATCAACCCCTAGCCAGTACTGTCTCTACACCAGATCAGCCCCTAGCCAGTACTGTCTCTACACACACCTGATCAGCCCCTAGCCAGTACTGTCTCTAGCCAGTACTGTCTCTACACACCTGATCAACCAACCCTGTCTCTAGACACACCTGATCAGCCCCTAGCCAGTACTGTCTCTAGACACACCTGATCAGCCCTAGCCAGTACTGTCTCTAGACACACCTGATCAACCCCTAGCCAGTACTGTCTCTAGACACACCTGATCAGCCCCTAGCCAGTACTGTCTCTAGATCAGCCCCTAGCCAGTACTGTCTCTAGACACACCTGATCAGCCCCTAGCCAGTACTGTCTCTAGACACACCTGATCAGCCCCTAGCCAGTACTGTCTCTAGACACACCTGATCAGCCCCTAGCCAGTACTGTCTCTAGACACACCTGATCAGCCCCTAGCCAGTACTGTCTCTCTAGACACCCGTGTAGATCTGAAAGGAGCCGTATTTCTAGACACACCTGATCAGCCCTAGCCAGTACTGCGGTATTCATGTTTTTCTGCCTTGCTGTTAGACACACCGGAGGATCTTCTACCATATTGCTAGCCAAGACCTATCCATTCATTCAGATCTAGAGGTATGTCTTCAGCCGCTAGCCAGTACTGTCTCTAGACAGGAGTTGATTTGGGATTCAGCACCAGTGTAGATGTTTTTGTTCAGAAGTTTTCCGTGTTTGTCTGTTCAGAATGAAGATTGTGTTTAACGTAAATGCTTTGGGTTGCTGTTTGGCAGTATTACCTGTTCCTTTCATTTCAACACTTCAAATAAAGCCTTAAGTCTGTGGACATTTCACCCTAACATTCCTGTCGACTTGAGTTGGGGAGTCTCATGGTCTGCAGGGGGACTGACTGCTGCTATGGGTTCGGTTGGAGGAATCTTCTCAATCACTGTGAAAAGATGTTTTGGGGTAATACTGGTCAAAAAGGTACTTCACCTAATGCAATCTCAATGAGTCTTCACATGTAGATGAGAGATTTTTGAGCCATCTCACCACCATTTGCAGATTCTGGCTGTAACCCTTTTGTCTGGGGGTAAAGGGGGGATTCCCCCCAACAGACCCCTTCCCTGCTCCCCATCTCGTTTCACTCCAAAGAACTCTGCAAGTGTCACCAAGACTACGTTTTGGAAGAAACACTGCATGCAAACCACTTTTCATAAAGGACATTTGAGTGCAGAGAGAAGAAGCCAGAGGAATGACTGGGTTGGAAGTCTTCTGCAAATGTTCTCAGCTGTAAAATAATAATAATAAACATAGAAACACTCCACTGCTCAAGGAGTGTCCTTCTGGAAGGAGCAGGTATCAGTGAAGGATATGTGCGTAGCAACTTGTGATTAACGGTTTGCCTGACAGTGTATTGCTGTGAGGTGATGGCTGTATTTTGCGGTCGTGGTTGGGTTTTCGTGTGTCGAATAAAAGATTCTAGTGGTTTCTCGTCATAACTTACTAAGGGGCCCATGTTTTGACACAAGCCCTTTAACTTAACATCTAGTTTTTTCTGCTTCTCTTTTTAAAGAACGAAAAACTGCTTTAGTCCCATTTTATTGTTTTGATACTGACATTTTTACAATGTTCTTTTCCAGTAAATGTTGATAGATTTACACTCTAATGCTGGTTTGTCAGAACCATATGTAATGTATCTATATATCCTCTATACATAATATAAAACATTGATTTAAGGGCTATTCTAGCCTACTTGAGTTTAACACTGGAGTCACAGTATGCAAATCTAATGCATAAAAAAAACTAGTGGGTACAGAGGTTTCTTAGTGTTAAACTGACAGAGAAAAAGCCTTAAATGTGCCGTGCTACAGATTGTCATTCATGTTGGCAGTGTTGCTTTCAGGCAACACAGTGGATGTTTTAATGCTTAATGGAATAAAGAATGCATGGAATTACATATACTTGTCTGTTCTATTGTTTTGAAACATATTATCACAGTCTTCTACTGTGCTGATGTTCCTGTCAATGTTCTAGCATCCATGAAGGATCATTTATTTGTACCTTTTATTTGACACTTGAGTAAATGAGGGGTATTTTGAAAGAAGTTGCTTCTACACAGGTGTGGTTCCTGAGTTAATTAAGCTATTAACATCCCATCATGCTTAGGGTCATGTATAATAATGCCCAGTTGATTATTATTTAGCTACCATGGCTAGAAGAGATCTGTGCCTTTGAAAGAGGGGTCTTAAAGGAGCAGAGGGGCTTTAAAGGCTGTGTGTGTCTGTCACCAGATCTCAACTCAATTAGACACTTATGGGCGCATCTCTATATTAGGAAGGTGTTTTTAGAGGCGACTAACTCCGTTTACTAAACTCTTGTTGAATAATCGCCTCCATAGTAGCCTGTGATAGTAAGCTTTATAGCCAGTCACTAGCTTTATTATAGTTCCAGTATATCGGGTGGCAGGTAGCCTAGCGGTTAAGTGTTGGGCCAGTAACTGAAAGGTCGCTGGTTTGAATCCCAGAGCTGACTAGGTGAAAAATCGGTCTGTGTCCATGAGCAAGGCACTTGCTCCTGTAAGTCAACTGGTTAAGAGCATCTGCTAAAATGACATAAAAGTACAGGGTACTGTAGGTTCTAGGCAATACTCTTTCAGTGTTAAGAAATCTCTGTAGTCCAGGGATGGCGAGGGGAAACTTGAAGCCTCTTGTGAGAGTATAGTAGCAGCGTGAGTCGTGCGAGAGTGTACACTGGCCAGCTGCCAGGCTTCGGGGCTCCAGGCGAGGAAGAGGAGGTGAGCCAGCAACCTGTTTTCCATGTCTGGGTGCCTGCCTGGAGGCCCGGGAGCTGGGCTCTGGGCTCTGGGCTTGTGTGTACAAACAAAGACGTGTTGTTGAGGTGTTTACCTGATATGACTGTTGCCATCTGGGGTCTGAAGACTTACATAGTAGCTACTATAAAGTGCATACGAAGGATTGGTCCTTGGAGCCGAATAGCAATGTTTTCCTCTAATTGAAGAGGGAGCTGGATTGGTATGACTATGTTGCGGCTACATACTGTACAGAGCAGCTTGTTCAAAACTGTCTCATTTGTGCGATTTGGTGGCAACAAGCACAATTGAAAAAAAGACAAGTGAGTTTTCATATCAAAGTTCCATGATGTGAGAATTAACTGCAGAACTTCAGGAATGTTTTCCATTTCCATTGGGGATCATGATCAAGCACGTTGACACTGAGAAACAATAGCCATCTAGTGGACCCAAGCACTGCAACAACTACGTTTGAACAAGGACATGTGTAGTTTATTTATCTTAATACACATATGGGTAATTCCACGGTTACACAGGGATGTTGAGACTGTATAACAAACAAATGTATAACAAACAAACAAACAATGATTTGGTTGGTAACAGAATGACTGCACCAACAGCACAAACTGTCATTCTCTTTCCAAACTTTGCATCTGCACTGTTAAATGTGTTTTTGTAAAATGTTCAGTGTATGTTGAATGTCTAAGTTTGCAATCATTGGGTTTTGTTTGGCATACATTTTAAAGTGAAAAATCTGAGTCTCAATGTCACTCTGTTTTTGTGGAATGACCCATATCTAAAAACAGGCTCTATAGCTGCAGTGATCTATTGAAATGTCCCTTACTACTCTCCTCCTCTCACTCCCTCGCTCGCTATACCACCCCCAAACTAAAGTAGCAGCACAAACATCAAGTTAAATGGAATCATCCCATGCAGATTTTACTGCGTAAGTCCTTCAGTAATCAATGTGTAGGCAAATTAAATATTTTGTCTAATTCCAGCATTCCTCAGACAACGCCAGAAATCTACAAGGATTATTTAGTAGGAAATTACTGATTAACCAGCTAATCCATTTCTGGCTCTTGATAGATTTAAGTGATCCTTTAACCACAGGTTTAGGATCAGTTGATCATCCCCACATTTGAACTTTAATTTCTCTTCGAGGTCATGGGCTGGTCACATCCGTACTGTACATGACTTGTGGGACGTGGAAAAGGTCTGGATGTGTGGTAGGGTGATCCTTTTCCCTGGCGCAAGACAATGACCCTGGCTGGCTGTTTCCTCAGACCATCTTCCTCACGGGGAATTCTGTCATTCCCACACTCAGCTGGAATGAACACAGATTACACACACTTCCCCATAGACACAAAGACATACACACTCGCCTCCTGAAAGATTTACAGACACACACTTTCCACATACGCACTCACACACACTCCCAGATACCCACACATGTCTTGAAACAGACAGCAAATCCCATGGGCATCCTCAACTAATAATGTAATGTCAAGCCTGAGCAGTGAGTTGTCCACTACCCTCAAGTCAAGTTCTCTCTTCAGGGGAAATGTAATAGGCTTTCAGCCTGAGCAGGTTACTAACCTTCATAGAAGAGTGAGTCTAATGATTAAACTGTAATGCTTGGCTTTCCTTTTGTTCTAGTAACATATTTTTAGACATCCTATTGATTTATGTTTTCTTTGAGTTTCTGGCGATTTACCCTGAAACTTCTGAAGCAACATGAACCTAAGGGAGTTCACCAGCCAGGTTCCTGATGAGATCTTGAGGAGAAGATGGGGTTGGATTGTCTACACCCTCCATCCCCACAGGGCATAGGCATGCTCTATCCTGGAGCCCACAAGGCCCCTCCATCCCCACCGGTCATAGGCATGCTCTATCCTGGAGCCCACAAGGCCCCTCCATCTCCACCGGGCATAGGCATGCTCTATCCTGGAGCCCACAAGGCCCCTCCATCTCCACCGGGCATAGGCATGCTCTATCCTGGAGCCCACAAGGCCCCTCCATCCCCACCGGGCATAGGCATGCTCTATCCTGGAGCCCACAAGGCCCCTCCATCCCCACCGGGCATAGGCATGCTCTATCCTGGAGCCCACAAGGCCCCTCCATCCCCACCAGGCCCCTCCATAGCATAGGCATGCTCTATCCTGGAGCCCACAAGGCCCCTCCATCCCCACAGGGCATAGGCATGCTCTATCCTGGAGTCCACAAGGCCCCTCCATCCCCACCGGGCATAGGCATGCTCTATCCTGGAGTCCACAAGGCCCCTCCATCCCCACCGGGCATAGGCATGCTCTATCCTGGAGCCCACAAGGCCCCTCCATCCCCACAGGGCATAGGCATGCTCTATCCTGGAGTCCACAAGGCCCCTCCATCCCCACCGGGCATAGGCATGCTCTATCCTGGAGCCCACAAGGCCCCTCCATCCCCACCGGGCATAGGCATGCTCTATCCTGGAGCCCACAAGGCCCCTCCATCCCCACAGGGCATAGGCATGCTCTATCCTGGAGAGGCCCCTCCATCCCCAGAGGCATCCTGGAGCCCACAAGGGAAACAGAATAGAGCATGGCCACGCAACACTGTAGGTGGGAGTGAATCCTGGAGAGGTACTTACTTAGGAACTAACAGGATGAGGTATAATGTGGAACTTCCACAAGACAGAACTCCTGCGGACGATCTTCAGCCTTTTTGGAGATGGTGTTCCATCACAGACCACAGCGCTTCATCTCCTTTTCCACTGTTATTCTCCAGGTTTTCTTTTAGTCTGGAGAAAAGTACCTGAAGAAGAGTTTTCTTTATTTGACCTTTATTCAACTTGGCAAGTCAGTTAAGAACAAATTCTTATTTTCAATGATGGCCTAGTGGGTTAACTGCCTTGTTCAGGGGCAGAATGACAGATTTGTACCTTGTCGGCTCGGGGATTTGAACTTGCAACCTTTCGGTTACTAGTCCAACGCGCTAATCACTAGGCTAAGCTGCCATCCCAGAGTGGGATTAGGGTTGACAAATCAGCACCTTTACCAAAGTTGACCGATGTTCGAGAAATACCAGTTGGAAGATCAGCAGGAAATACAGAATCCTCCAACCAGGATTTCTGGAAAACCTAGGAATTTGTGAAAATTGCATACATTATGCAACCCTACATGGGATGGAGAGGAGTCATCGATGACCTATGCTCCCTGCAGGAGTGATGAGCCTGTAAAGTCATTTCAATGTTCTTCCACTTTGTTGTATGTGTAGTCATCAGATTTTTCCCAATAAACTTCCTTTAGCTTGTGGATATAAATCCAATAACATATTGTTGATGTGGACAGTCTTTCATAATGTATTTAGGTATTACTCTACACACGAGCATGTGCTGTAGAGTACCTACCAAGAAACAAGTTGGAAAACTCAGTGAGTGGTTCTTCCACCTTGAAGTAGTTGTTCCATTGGTGTCAATAACACTAAGGTATATTCAAAGCATTCATGTCTCACTGCTAAGCCATTCTCTGCTCTCTTTCACTCCATCTTGTCTTTCTCTCTATCTCACCCGCTCTCTCCGTCTCACTCCTCCTTCTCTTTCCCTGTCTCACCCCTCCCTCTCTCTCCCAGTCTCACCCCTCCCTCTCTATCCCTGTCTCATCCCTCACTCTCTCTCCCTGTCTCACCCCTCCCTCTCTCTCCCTGTCTCACCCCTCCCTCTCCTCCCTGTCTTACCCCTCCCTCTCTCTCCCTGTCTCACACCTCCCCCTCCCTGTCTCACCCTCCCTCTCTCTCCCTGTCTCACCCCCCCTCTCTCCCTGACCCTCCCTCTCTCTCCCTGTCTCACCCCCTCCCTCTCTCTCCCTGTCTCACCCTCCCTCTCCCCTGTCCCTCTCTCTCCCTGTCTCATCCCCCTCTCTCTCCCTGTCTCACCCTCCCTCTCTCTCCCTGTCTCACCCTCCCTCTCTCTCCCTGTCTCACCCCTCCCTCTCTCTCCCTGTCTCACACCTCCCGTCTCTCAGCGGATCCCTGAAATCTCCACTGGCCTCACCTCCCTCCTCTCTGGCCTCACAAAGGGAGTTCCTGAACTTTCTCAGGCCTCACCCTCCCTCTCTCTCCCTGTATCAACCCTCCCTGGGATCTCCCTGTCTCACAGGCCTCCTCTCTCTCCCTGTCTCAGGACCTCCCTCTGATCCCTGTCTCACCCCTCCCTCTCTCTCCCTGTCTCACCCCTCCTCTTTGTTGCAACATTGATAAGTTCTCAGCCTTCATTATCCCAATTCCTTACAATTCTGAAGATGGATAAAGCACACACTCACCCCGTGTCTCAGCGGATGGAGGTCACTTTTGTGGAAGAAATGGAAGGCCTCACACTGAGGGAGTTCCTGACAACTGTGGCTGGCCTCACACTGAGGGAGTTCCTGACAACTGTGGAACTGGCCTCACACTGAGGGAGTTCCTGACAACTGTGGAACTGGCCTCACACTGAGGGAGTTCCTGACAACTGTTGATCAGGCCTCACACTGAGGGAGTTCCTGACAACTGTGGAACTGGCCTCACACTGAGGGAGTTCCTGACAACTGTTGATCTGGCCTCACACTGAGGGAGTTCCTGACAACTGTGGAACTGGCCTCACACTAAGGAGTTCCTGACAACTGTCTGATCAGGCCTCACACTGAGGGAGTTCCTGACAACTGTGGATCAGGCCTCACACTGAGGGAGTTCCTGACAACTGTGGAACTGGCCTCACACTGAGGGAGTCCTCACTGATCAGGCCTCACACTGAGGGATCCTGACAACTGGCCTCACACTGAAGGAGTTCCTGACAACTGTGGATCTGGCCTCACACTGAGGGAGTTCCTGACAACTGTGGATCTCACCCCTCACACTGAAGGAGTTCCTGACAACTGTGGATCAGGCCTCACACTGAGGGAGTTCCTGACAACTGTGGATCAGGCCTCACACTAAGGGAGTTCCTGACAACTGTTGATCAGGCCTCACACTGAGGGAGTTCCTGACAACTGGAGTTCCTGACAACTGCCTCACACTGATCAGGCCTCACACTGAGGGAGTTCCTGACAACTCAGGCCTCACACTGAGGGATCACTGGCCTCACACTGAGGGAGTTCCTGACACACTGACAACTTGATCAGGCCTCACACTGAAGGAGTTCCTGACAACTGTGGAACTGGCCTCACACTAAGGGAGTTCCTGACAACTGTGGAACTGGCCTCACACTGAGGGAGTTCCTGACAGCTGTTGATCAGGCCTCACACTGAGGGAGTTCCTGACAACTGTGGAACTGGCCTCACACTGAGGGAGTTCCTGACAACTGTTGATCAGGCCTCACACTGAGGGAGTTCCTGACAACTGTTGATCAGGCCTCACACTGAGGGAGTTCCTGACAACTGTTGATCAGGCCTCACACTGAGGGAGTTCCTGACAACTGTGGAACTGGCCTCACACTGAGGGAGTTCCTGACAACTGCCTCACACTGATCAGAACTGGCCTCACACTGAGGGAGTTCCTGACAACTGTGGAACTGGCCTCACACTGAGGGAGTTCCCTGACAACTGTGGAACTGGCCTCACACTGAGGGAGTTCCTGACAACTGTTGATCAGGCCTCACACTGAGGGAGTTCCTGACAACTGTGGAACTCAGGCCTCACACTGAGGGAGTTCCTGACAACTGTGGAACTGGCCTCACACTGAGGGAGTTCCTGACAACTGTGGAACTGGCCTCACACTGAGGGAGTCCCTGACAACTGTTGATCAGGCCTCACACTGAGGGAGTTCCTGACAACTGTTGATCAGGCCTCACACTGAGGGAGTCCCTGACAACTGTTGATCAGGCCTCACACTGAGGGAGTTCCTGACAACTGTTGATCAGGCCTCACACTGAGGGAGTTCCTGACAACTGATGGAACTGGCCTCACACTGAGGGAGTTCCTGACAACTATGGACACTGAGGGAGTTCCTGACAACTGTGGACACTCACACTGGGGAGTTCCTGACAACTGTGGAACTGGCCTCACACTGAGGGAGTCCTGACAACTGTCCTGATCAGGCCTCACACTGAGGGAGTTCCTGACAACTGTTGATCAGGCCTCACACTGAGGGAGTCCCTGACAACTGTTGATCAGGCCTCACACTGAGGGAGTTCCTGACAACTGTTGATCAGGCCTCACACTGAGGGAGTTCCTGACAACTGTGGAACTGGCCTCACACTGAGGGAGTTCCTGACAACTGTGGAACTGTTGATCAGGCCTCACACTGAGGGAGTTCCTGACAACTGTGGAACTGGCCTCACACTGAGGGAGTCCCTGACAACTGATGGAACTGGCCTCACACTGAGGGAGTTGACAACTGTTGATCAGGCCTCACACTGAGGGAGTCCCTGACAACTGTTGATCAGGCCTCACACTGAGGGAGTCCCTGACAACTGTTGATCAGGCCTCACACTGGGGAAGTTCCTGACAACTGTGGAACAGGCCTCACACTGAGGGAGTTCCTGACAACTGTTGATCAGGCCTCAACTGTTGATCAGGGGAAGGTTCCTGACAACTGTGGAACTGGCCTCACACTGAGGGAGTTCCTGACAACTGTGGAACAGGCCTCACACTGAGGGAGTTCCTGACAACTGATCAGGCCTCACACTCCTGACACTGATCAGGCCTCACACTGAGGGAGTCCTGACAACTGATCAACTGAGGGAGTTCCTGACAACTGTTGATGGCCTCACACTGAGGGAGTCCTGACAACTGTTGATCAGGCCTCACACTGAGGGAGTTCCTGACAACTGTGGAACTGGCCTCACACTGAGGGAGTGACAACCTGATCAGGCCTCAACTGAGGAGTTCCTGACAACTGTTGATGGCCTCACACTGAGGGAGTCCCTGACAACTGTTGATCAGGCCTCACACTGAGGGAGTCCCTGATCAGGCCTCACACTGAGGGAGTTCCTGACAACTGTTGATCAGGCCTCACTGAGGGAGTTCCTGACAACTGTTGATCTGGCCTCACACTGAGTGAGTCCCTGACAACTGTTGATCAGGCCTCACACTGAGGGAGTTCCTGACAACTGTGGAACTGGCCTCACACTGAGGGAGTCCCTGACAACTGTTGATCAGGCACTGAGGGAGTTCCTGACAACTGTTGATCAGGCCTCACACTGGGAGTTCCTGACAACTGATCAGGATCAGGCCTCACACTGAGGGAGTTCCTGACAACTGTGGAACTGGCCTCACACTGAGGGAGTCCCTGACAACTGTTGATCAGGCCTCACACTGAGGGAGTCCTGACAACTGTTGATCAGGCCTCACAACTGACAACTTGATCAGGCCTCACACTGAGGGAGTTCCTGACAACTGTTGATCAGGCCTCACACTGAGGGAGTTCCTGACAACTGTGGATCTGGCCTCACACTGAGGGAGTTCCTGACAACAGGCCTCACTGAGGGAGTTCCTGACAACTGTTGATCAGGCACTGAGGGAGTTCTGACACTGATCAGGCCTCACACTGAGGAGTTCCTGACAACTGTTGATCAGGCCTCACACTGAGGGAGTCCCTGACAACTGTTGATCAGGCCTCACACTGAGGGAGTCCCTGACAACTGTTGATCAGGCCTCACACTCCTGACAACTGAAGGCCTCACACTGAGGGAGTCCCTGACAACTGTTGGATCAGGCCTCACACTGAGGGAGTCCCTGACAACTGGTGGAACTGAGGGGCCTCTGACAACTGTTGACACTGAGGGAGTCCCTGACAACTGTTGATCAGGCCTCACACTGAGGGAGGAACTGTTGATCAGGCCTCACACTGAGGGAGTTCCTGACAACTGTTGATCAGGCCTCACACTGAGGGAGTCCTGACAACTGTGGAACTGGCCTCACACTGAGGAGTCCCTGACAACTGTGGAACTGGCCTCACACTGAGGGAGTCCCTGACAACTGTTGATCAGGCCTCACACTGAGGGAGTCAGGCCTCACCTGACAACTGTGGAACAGGCCTCACACTGAGGGAGTCCCTGACAACTGTTGATCAGGCCTCACACTGAGGGAGTCCCTGACAACAGGTGGAACTGGCCTCACACTGAGGGAGTCCCTGACAACGGTGGAACTGGCCTCACACTGAGGGAGTCCCTGACAACGGTGGAACAGGCCTCACACTGAGGGAGTCCCTGACAACGGTGGAACTGGCCTCACACTGAGGGAGTCCCTGACAACGGTGGAGCATGAGCCCCCTATCTGACATGTTTTTCAAAAATGGGGAATGCACTCACTGACTCAGTTGTTCTCTATAGCAACACAACACACTTGCCAGAGGAGGGTTGGTAGGGGGGAAGGATACGGAGGAGGTGGGTGGAAGGAGGGGTTTCAGGCAACGTTTCATAATCAACTGATTAAAAGTAATTATATAGTTCATAGTCTATTCATAACTCTGTTTATAGCCTTGATCATTTAAACGGGAAATAGGCTAATTATTCAGCAGTGTTTATCCTACTCATCTATCGAGACTTCGGGTGGAAGGAGGGAAGGGATGGAAGGAGAGGGAGGAGGGAAAGAGGGGGTAGATGGAGGAAGGTGAGGGAGGAGGGGATGGAGGAGGAGAGAGAGGAGGGAAAGGGAGGGGGGTAGAAAGAGGGAATGAAGGGTGAGGGGACACAGGGACCAGTGTTCCCTTCTAGTTCCTCTCTATCAGTAGCCTAAAGTAACTCTCTCACACATATGCACAGGAGGTGGTCAGAGTTGTGCAAATTGAGAGATGACACGTTGTGTTTTTTCTGTTACATATCTTTCCTTTGGATTGGCCATTTTCAACACAATCTTGCATGAAGAGTTATAATTGGACATACATTGCCAGGTGGTTTTAAATGATTTTTGTTTGCAGCATTTGTTTTTTTAGGCTATTTGTTTATTTTTGACTCTTTTAACGTTTAGGCCACCCATGCTGTACGTTATGCAAGTAACGGCGGGAGAGCGGCATAGTCTAGTAACTAGAAACGCTGGTCTGGTTGAACACCTGTATAGATAACGTTCTAACACCGTAAATGGCGGGTGCTCAGCCCGGCCATGTGAATTCAAATGTCCTCTCACAACGACACAGGGAGAGAGCGAGGAGGAGATCTGTAACGTTCTCTTATTAGCCGGTGCGACTGAAAGCCAACATTTCAGTGAGGATAATCCGTCTCCAGCAACAACAAGGAGGCAAGGCCAAATATGTGCGCCATATTTAATGAGGACCTCTGGTAACTGTGTGGAAATTACATTACTATAGTAGACTTTTTGATTGTGATAGTAGGCCTGTCATGCATTTTTGAAAACGCATCGTTGTCTCTGCTGTGATACAGTATCTTCAAGCGGAGATGGGAGCTGTATAGCAATGAGGAGCTAGATTTTATACAAACGCGACTTTTTGGCATTTTACACTTAATTAACTTGGAGCCTCGGTGCCGCAGTGTCTCGGTATTAGGTAAACATGACGGGCCCGGCTGCCAAACGCCGGTGATAATTTCCCCAGCACTGTACCTTGTTCCTGCTCTGAAGTTAGTGTTAACGTCTGACAGACGCAGCGCTCTTTAGCTCTGGCGGGTCTCACTTTATTCAGTTATCAATCGGTATTGATCAGGCAACGTTCCATAATCAACTGATTAAAAGTCATTCTATAGTTCATGGTCTATTGATAACTATGTTTATAGCCTTGATAATTGAAACGGGAAACAGGCTAATTATTGAACCGTGTTTCGCCGACTCATCTACCGAGACGTCACCTCCGCCGTCCTATCTCGAAATATGCACAGCCTGTATACCGTTTCATTGCTCAAATCCCATTTAACAGCGGCCCCTACGGATGAATACTGGGACATATTTCCCAGTATCCCGATTCATCCTGATAGCAGCTGACAACAGGGATGGGACTGTTCCAGTGAGGTGGAAGCCAGAAAGAAGTATGTTAACGTTGGTATTGTCTGTAGCAGTGGTTCCCAAACGTTTATAGTCCAAACGTCCAACCTCCCCCTTCAAACGTCCAACCTCCAGCTGCGTACCCCTTCAAACGTCCAACCTCCAGCTGCGTACCCCTTCAAACGTCCAACCTCCAGCTGCGTACCCCTCTAGCAGCAGGGTCAGCGCACTCTCAAATGTTTTGTTTTTTTGCCATCATTGTAAGCCTGCCACACACACACACTATACCATACATTTATTAAACATAAGAATGAGTGTGAGTTTTTGCCACAAACCTGCTGCTCTTTATTTAACCATCTTACATATAAAACCTTATTTGTTAATTGAAATTGTGACTAACTCACCACAGGTTAATGAGAAGGTTGTGCTTGAAAGGATGCACATAACTCTGCAATGTTGGGTTGTATTGGAGAGAGTCTCAGTCTTAAATCATTTTCCACACACATTCTGTGTCTGTATTTAGTTTTCATGCTAGTGAGGGCCGAGAATCCATTCTCACATACTGTAGGTACGTG
Source organism: Oncorhynchus masou masou (assembly GCF_036934945.1). Lineage (NCBI taxonomy): Eukaryota > Metazoa > Chordata > Actinopteri > Salmoniformes > Salmonidae > Oncorhynchus > Oncorhynchus masou. The sequence continues at coordinate 53,589 of NW_027015596.1, forward strand.
GTTGCAAAGGGCATCAGTGTCTTAACAGCACAATTTGCCAAAAGAGGATACTCTGAGCACAGCCCAATCCAGAAATCTGGCAGTGGTTTCTGATTAAATTCAATTTTCACAGAACCGTTTGTTGAAATTTCGATGAGGCTTTCTTGTTCAGATATTGGTAAGTGGACTGGAGGCAGGGCATGAAAGGGATAACAAATCCAGTTGTTTGTGTCATCTGTTTCAGGGAAGTACCTGCGTAATTGCTCACCCAACTCACTCAGGTGCTTCGCTACATCACATTTAACATTGTCCATAAACTTGAGTTAATTTGCACACAAAAATCATACAATGATAGAAAGACCTGTGTGTTGTCCTTGTTAATGCAGACAGAGAAGAGCTCCAACCTTAATCATAGCCTCAAGTGTGTCCCGCACATTGAATTTATTTGTGGAAAGTCCCTGTAATCCTAGATTTAGATCATACAGGCGAGAAAAAACATCACCCACTCTATGAGAAACTCGTCATCATTCAAGCTATCAGACAAGTTAAAATTATGGGCAGTAAAGAACTTTAAACTCGTCTCTCCATTTAAAAAAAACGTGTCAATGCTTTGCCCCTTGATAACCAACATATGTTGTAAAAACGTTAAATGGTCGCTGCTCATATCATTGCATAGTGCAGAAAATACACGAGAGTTCAGGGGCCTTGCTTTGACAAAATTAACCATTTTCACTGTAGTGTCCAAAACGTCTTTCAAGCTGTCAGGCATTCGCCTCTCGGTGGATGCTGCAGTGTACCCAAGTGGCGTCGGGAGCAACTGCTTGCATGCCATGAACACTCCACTAAGTATCCCTGTCATGGATTTTGTGCCATCGGTGCAGATACCGACATGAGCAACAGCTACGTTTGGCTACATTCGGACGGTGGAATTCCCGCGAGAGAGTAACGGTTAATTTGATTGGATGTAAATTATTTGACTAGGCTACTTGTATTTGACATTGTGTTGTCATTTCGCTGAACACTAGATGGTTCTGGATTTTAATTTTGGCAGTGAAACAAGGCTAATCAGGCGAGACAAAAAACTCACCCAAATATATAGCCACATTGGAAAATATAAATTGACTGTTTTTAATAAATAAATAAAAGGTGAATCACATGTTTATTTGGTGTACCACCAACGGTATTGTCCAGTTTGGGGATACCTGGTCTACAGAACCCCCCCCCAAAATGTTATTGTTTGCTTCATATATGACACCCCTAAAGGTTTTATATGGAGCCTTTTTGTAGGGTTCCTTGATCAGAACCCCAGGTTTTATTTTTCACGGAACAAAAATTGGTTCTATATAGAGTCCTTGGGTTCATAGAGTAGACGTAACAGTAAATGTAAATCCTGAAAACTCAAATTAGAATGATATGTTACTTTTGGTATGGTTACATAAAACAGAAGGTATCTTAGGGAAAAGGAGGGTGGTTAGGGTTAGGTTTAGATAAAAGGGTTAAAGTTAGGGGTAAGGTTAGCTAACATGCTAAGTATAACTATATAAATGCAAAACGTTAAGTGTTGGTCCCATGTTTCCTGAGCTGAAGTGAAAGATCCCAGAAATGTTTCAGATGCTACAAAAAGCTTATTTCTCTCAAATATTGTGCACAAAATGTGTTTACATTCCTGTTAGTGAGCATTTATCCTTTGCCAAGACAGTCCATACACCTGACAGGTGTGGCATATCAAGAAGCTGGTTAAACAGCATCATTACACAGTTGCACCTTGTGCTGGGGACAATAAAAGGCCACTATAAAATGTGCAGTTTTGTCACACAACCCAATGCCACAGATGTCTCAAGATTTGAGGGAGCATGAAATTGGTATGCTGACTGCGGGAATGTCCACCAGAGCTTTTGCCAGATAATTGAATGTTTATTTCTCTACCATAAGCCACCTCCAATGTTATTTTAGAGAATTTACCAGTACGTCCTACTGGCCTCACAACTGCAGACCCATGTGGCTCAGTTGCTCAAGCAATGGCGCTTGCAATGCCAGGGTTGTGGGTTCGATTCCCATGTGGGACCAGTATATGAAAATGTATGCACTCACTGCTGTAAGTCGCTCTGGATGAGAGTCTCTGCTAAATTACTAAAATGTAAATGTAAAATGTAAAATGTGTGGGCAAGCAGTTTGCTGATGTCAAAGTTGTGAGCAGAGTGACCCACGGTGAGGTTATGGTTTGGGTAGGCATAAACTATGGACAATGAAGACAATGGCATTTTATCAATGGCAATTTGAAGAGACACCGTGACGAGATCCTGTGGCCCATTGTCGTGCCATTCATCTGCCAACATCACCTCATGTTTCAGCATGATAATTGCAAGGAAGCTGAAAATATCCCAGTTCTTCCATAGCCTGCATACTCACCATATATGTCACCCATTGAGCATGTTTGGGATGCTCTGGATCGACAGCGTGTACCATTTCCCGCCAATATCCAGCAACTTCACACAGCCATTGAAGAGGAGTGGGACAACATTCCACAGGCCACAATCACCAGCCTTATCAACTTTTTTTTGAAGGAGATGTGCCGGGCTGCATGAAGCAAATGGTCACACCAGATACTGATTGGTTTTCTGATCCACACCCATACCCTTTTCTTTAAGTTATCTGTGACTAACATATGAGTATCTGCATTCCCAGTCATGTGAAATCCATAGATTAGAACCCAATTCATTTATTTAAATTGATGATTTTGTTATATGAACTGTAACTATAAAATCTTTGAAATTGGATGTTGGATGTTGTTTTTAAAAAGTTCAGTATAATTGCAATGTAGCTAAAGAAGAATGGAGTAGTTGAAATAGTTGCTAAAGCTAAAATGGAAAGTTTCGCGTGATGAGATTTGAACTCACAACCTTTGATTTGCTAGACATTCGCAAATGTCTAGCAACGCATAGAGAAAAAGGTTGTGTGCTCGAATCTCATCACAGAAAACTTTTTGTATGTTAGCTATTTAGCAACTTTTCAACCACTTACTACTTTTTAGCTAGTTGCAACTACTTAGCATGTTAGCTAACCCTTCCACTAACCTTCACCCTTTTAGCTAACCCTTCCCCTCACCTTAACCCTTTTAGCTAACCCTTCCCTAACCTTAAGAATTTAGTTAACCCTTCCCATCACCTTACCTTTAAGAATTTAGCTAACCCTTCACCTAACCTTAACTAATCCTTTTAGCTAATCCTTCCCCTTACCTTAACCCTTTAGCTAACCCTTCCCTCCCTTTTAACCTTTAACCTAACCCTTTTAGCTAACCCTTCACCTAACCTTAAGCCACAACAAATTTTAGCATATAATCCATTTGTAAGAAATTGTATATTTTCCCATAGAGAAATAAACATGGAGAGCAACATAACCCAAAATAGAGTACATACCATACGAAATCTTACACATTTTACTAAATAAGAATGAGCTAAATCTTCCCATAACCTTAAGAATGGAGCATAACCCTTCCCCTAAATAACCTAACTCCTAATCTTAAGCTGGTAACCCTAACCATATAGCTAGCTAATGTTAGCATTTGTTGGTTCTATAAGAATTTTATCTAAGAAAACAAATGGAGACTATTCGACAAGAGATATTTAAGTTTGGCAAAGCTCCATTTGTAAGAAATTGTATAAAATAGCAGGAATTACGGAACATATTGTATGTTTTTCAAAATCATAGACATGGAACAAGACAATTGTATTTTGCAAGAAATAAGAATGGAAGATGAGAAATAAGAATGGAGCGGAAGCAGAGAAATAAGAATGGAGAGGAAAGCTTAGAGAAATAAGAATGGAGAGCATCTCAGAGAAATAAGAATGGAGAGGAAAATGCTAGAGAAATAAGAATGGAGAGGTGCCATAGAGAAATAAGAATGGTTGGTTCTATACAGAAATAAGAATCTAAGAGTGTAAACAATCTAGAAATAAGAATGGAGAGACTTTTGAGAAAGCTCCATTTCATGGAGAGGAACTCCTCAACAAATAGAAGGACAGAGGAACTCCCATGTTTGAAATAAGAATGGACAGAAACATAGAGAAACAAGAAGAGCGGAATGCATAGAGAAATAAGAATGGAGAGGAACGCATAGAGAAATAAGAATGGAGAGGAAAGCATAGAGAAATAAGAATGGAGAGGAAAGCATAGAGAAATAAGAATGGAGAGGAAAGCATAGAGAAATAAGAATGGAGAGGAAAGCATAGAGAAATAAGAATGGAGAGGAACGCATAGAGAAATAAGAATGGAGAGGAACGCATAGAGAAATAAGAATGGAGAGGAACGCATAGAGAAATAAGAATGGAGAGGAAAGCATAGAGAAATAAGAATGGAGAGGAACGCATAGAGAAATAAGAATGGAGAGGAAAGCATAGAGAAATAAGAATGGAGAGGAAAGCATAGAGAAATAAGAATGGAGAGGAACGACAGAGAAATAAGAATGGAGAGGAACACATAGAGAAATAAGAATGGAGAGGAAAGCATAGAGAAATAAGAATGGGAGAGGAAAGCATAGAGAAATAAGAATGGAGAGGAAAGCATAGAGAAATAAGAATGGGAGAGGAAAGCATAGAGAAGTAAGAATGGAGAGGAAAGCATAGAGAAATAAGAATGGAGAGGAAAGCATAGAGAAATAAGAATGGAGAGGAACACATAGAGAAATAAGAATGGAGAGGAACGCATAGAGAAAGCGATGGTGAGGGACAGCGATAGGATAAAGACCAGAGAGAGAGAGAGACAGAGAGAGAGATGGGTGGGTGGGTAGTGAGAAAGATGGGTGGACGGGTAGTGAGAAAGACGGGTGGACGGGTAGTGAGAAAGATAGGTGGGCGGGTAGTGTAAAAGATGGGTGGGCGGTAGTGAGAAAGAGGGGTGGGTGGTTAGTGAGAAAGATGGGTGGGCGGGTAGTGTAAAAGATGGGTGGGCGGGTAGTGAGAAAGAGGGGTGGGTGGGTAGTGAGAAAAGATGGTAAAAGATGTGGATGGGTAGGGAGAAAGATGGGTGGGCGGGTAGGGTAAAAGATGGGTGGACGGGTAGTGAGAAAGAGGGGTGGACGGGTAGTGAGAAAGACGGGTGGGCGGGTAGTGAGAAAGAGGGGGTGGGCGGGTAGTGAGAAAGATGGGTGGGCGGTAGTGAGAAAGAGGGGTGAGTGGGTAGTGAGAAAGATGAGTGGGCAGGTAGTGAGAAAGAGGGGTGAGTGGGTAGTGAGAAAGATGGGTGGGCGGTAGTGAGAAAGATGGGTGGGCGGTAGTGAGAAAGATGGGTGGGCGGGTAGTGAGAAAGATGGGTGGGCGGGTAGTGAGAAAGAGGGGTGGGTGGGTAATGAGAAAGAGGTGGCCGGGGTAGTGAGAAAGAGGGGTGGGTGGGTAGTGAGAAAGAGGGGTGGGCGGGTAGTGAGAAAGAGGGGTGGGCGGGTGAGTGAGAAAGATGGGTGGGCGGGTAGTGAGAAAGAGGGGTGGGTGGGTAATGAGAAAGAGGGTGGCCGGGTAGTGAGAAAGAGGGGTGGGTGGGTAGTGAGAAAGAGGGGTGGGCGGGTAGTGAGAAAGAGGGGTGGGCAGGTAGTGAGAAAGATGGGTGGGCGGGTAGTGAGAAAGATGAGTGGGTAGTGAGAAAGAGGGGTGAGTAGTGAGAAAGAGGGGTGAGTAGTGAGAAAGAGGGGTGGGCGGGTAGTGAGAAAGAAAGAGGGGTGGGTAGTGAGAAAGGGGGTGGGCGGGTAGTGAGAAAGAGGGGTGGGGTGAGTAGTGAGAAAGGGGGTGGGCGGGTAGTGAGAAAGAGGGATTGGCAGGTAGTGAGAAAGAGGGGTGAGCGAGTAGTGAGAAAGAGGGGTGAGTAGTGAGAAAGAGGGGTGAGTGTGTGCAGAGGGGATTGGGAGGGGAGTAGAGGAAAGAAGAGAAGGGATAAAGGTGTAGGTCATGCGGATATAGGTGGAAAGGATATAGGTGGCAAGGCAGACAGAAGAAATTTCAGTGCACCAAACACTCACACAGTATTTATACTGGCAGCTCATGTTCCCGAGCACCAAGTCACATCACCAGTAGTGTAGGCTACAATATACTTCTCTGCAGAAATCCCACTTTCATGTTTCCATAGCCTAATTAATGCATATTTTAAATACATTTCAAGTTACTGGCCCTGCACTTACAACGTAGGCCTACACATTTGCCTCCAATTATCAAATTATTTTATACATTTTTCAGTCCTCCTAGAATAGCGCTAACGTAGGCTTTATAGATTGTATCTACAATAGGCCTCCGACAATGGAATGATAGAAATGGCTTAGAAATGGACCGGACCAATGAGAGTACGGTGGGCGTGTCCTCCTGCCTCTGCTGGTGTAAACAGCGTGTTCAGAAGCGCCAGGCTCGCGCGGAGCGGAGAGGAGATGCGTGTATAAATATCAGAGTGCCTCTTCTCTCCGCTATAGCAGACCTGACACATGACCTAATTGTCCCTGTCACATCTCCTGTGTGTCCTCACCAAGACCGCACTTCCCGAAGGAGTCGACTAGAAAACGGTTGCTTTATTCTACAGGTTGGTGTGTCTCTCGATCTCCATGGAGTTTATAAGCTAACTACTAAACCTTTTGGGGATTTAAAAACAACTCCAGCTCGCTGCGCACCTCTCTTTTTCTCTCCGCCCGGCTCTTACTCTAGTGTCACCGGTGTATCGGTAGTCTAGCCTGCTAATAGGAATACAACAGACTGCTTTGGGTCGTTGTGGACTGTACATGCTGCAGAAAGGAGCGGCCAGTGCCAGCTGTGGCTGTAAGGACCAGAGGTGTTTGTTTTCAAGGTGCGCCTTTTTGCGGTTCGTTCCAGCTCATCTCCTCCCAGTGCCAGTGATCAGTGTCAAAATAAATCGGGCTACAAAATATACATGTATCCCTACATGTAATTAATGCAATTTACACAATGCCATCCTTCTAGACTTTGACCGTGCATGACAGCAACAATGGTACCGTCTCTGTGCGTTAACAACCTTATCATGTACCAACACGTTTCACCCGGCAAGCAAGCACAACTCGCGCAAGTGGTAGCGTTGTTAAAACCACTAATTATATTTATAGGGCTGGTTTGTGCATGATGTTGTATAATATGATACTGTGCAGCAAGGGTAGCCTATGTTGGGTATTTTCAGGCGCTCCGTTCGCATGTGCCACTATCTTGCGCTCGCTTCTCGTAACGTGCGCGCCCGGTTTCGCTGCCCGAGGGGGCATCAAGTGCACAGGCATCAGGTATGTGTTTTTTATATTCTTCCAACAACATTACGTCATTTTCAACATGTCCATATATTCAAGTTGTATTGCTGATAATAGTTCAGTGTTTTTCAGATTGATGCGCCCCTATACGAACCTATAGCTAATCGGTGATTATATCGAACTCAGTCAGTATTGGTGAGGTAAGAGCAGCGTTAGTTTAGTTTATACTAGCCTATGTACCCAACAGGTTCCTTCATTATCAGAATATGTATGTGGAATGAGTGATGAGCACGTGACAGTTGAGGTTTGACTGACGCTGTAAGGGCATATTGATGATGAATGTAAGACTTGCTTAGAATATGACAGAGCTGTTCAATAAGTGAATGGATTTCCTTCTGTAATTGAAGTCTTTAGAGGGCTTAGTGGTCAGGGAATAAGCAGTGTGTGTGTGTGTGTGTGTGTGTGTCAGATTTAAGAAAGGGGAAAAGTTAACCCTGTACTTCCTCCTCCGTCTTTCAGTCACTCTTGTAAAAGATGCACAGCTAGCAGAGATGACAATGATGATGATATCAAATCTCAGGAAAGGAATGACCATGACCGGATTTCAAGGCCATAATTGACAGATCTCTGCATGAGAGAACAAGAGAGAGACAGAGAGGGAGGGAGGGATGTTTGGAAGCAACAGAGGTCCACATTAGAGCCACAGAACAGGGATTGAAGGAACACCCATTGGAACCATGTAATCAGTCCTGGGAATGTCAAAGCATCTCAGAGAAACAGATGCCTTGGTTTGACTGACAGCCAGAGATTGACAAACTAATTGGTATATTCAGAATGTACTCTAGGTTTCCACACATAACCCATAACCAAGGAGAGGAGAGAAAAGGGAGAGGAGAGTGAGAGGGGAGGGGAGGAGAGAAAGGAAAGAGAATAGGGAGGGTGGAGAGAGAAAGAAGAGGGGAGAAAAGGAGAATGGAGAAGAGAAAAGGAGGACAAGAGAGGAGATGAGATGAAAGGAGAAGAGAAGAAAGGACAGATGAAGAGAGGACAGACGATGAGAGGAGAGGAGGAGAAAGGAGAGGAGAAGAGAGTCGTGAGAAGAAATCAGGAATACAGCAGGTGAGTGCAACCTTTCCTTGCCTTCTTTGACTTGCAAATATTACTGTGCAAACATGGCCCAAGGGGCAGGTGTGTGTGATACCCTCTTACCAGGGTCCTCTCGAAGGTATCTGTAGAATGACCAGAATAACACAGACAACCCCATTTCTCATGAAGTGTATAAAATAGGCACTACAGTTTATCATATGTCTGTATGGTGGTGGATGTACACATACTGTAGGTGTGGTGGTGGATACACACATAGACTATATATTACAATGAGGGGAGGAGGGAGAGAGAAGGATACAGAGGAAGAGTGGACGAGATGTCTGGAGAGGGAAGTATATAGAGAGAGAAAGTAGAGGGGAAGAGAGGTGGACAGGGATCTAGAAAGAGATTGAGGAGAGCTATACAGAGAGATGTAGAGAGAGGGGCCTACAGTTGAATTATTACTCTAACAGCTACTAGTATCACTCCATCTATTTGAGCTTGTTCTGTAGTTTTCTTAGTATAGATATAGAATGACTAGAAAGGACATTCCATTCATGTTGTTGTGGCTCATATTGGCTGCAGCAATCAGAATGCTCAGTGCATTGACTCATATCATATCCTCATCCCTCAGACTCTCATTGCCTTTCTAAATGCTGTTTGCATGCAGCAATGTGTGTGCGTGCGTGTGCTTGCAATGATATGAAGTGGACCATGACAAATCCAGTGAATTTCAGGCTTGTGCATTTCAACTTGCGTGCTATTCCGTTTTGTTACATCCCTCCCAACTTGTTAGCAGCTCGGCTGTGTTTTTTCTGAGCTGTGTTCAATCTGCTAGGTCTATTTCTGTTTCTATGCCGCGTATATTTCAATGTTTATTCTGCTAGGTCTGCAAGGTTCATTCTGCACGTTTATTTATATGTACAGTCTGTCAAGTCCATTTCTATGTTAATTCCGCTCGGGGTATTTCTATGTCCATTCTGCTAGATCTCTTTCTATGCCCCTTCTGCTAGGTCTCTTCTCTTTCTATGTCCCTTCTGCTAGGTCTCTTTCTATGTCCCTTCTGCTAGGTCTCTTTCTATGCCCCTTCCGCTCGGTCTCTTTCTATGCTCCTTCTGCTAGCTCTCTTTCTATGTCCCTTCTGGTAGGTCTCTTTCTATGTCCCTTCTGATAGGTCTCTTTCTATGTCCCTTCTGATAGGTCTCTTTCTATGTTCCTTCTGATAGGTCTCTTTCTATGTTTCTTCTGATAGGTCTCTTTCTATGTCCCTTCTGATAGGTCTCTTTCTATGTCCCTTCTGATAGGTCTCTTTCTATGTCCCTTCTGATAGGTCTCTTTCTATGTCCCTTCTGATAGGTCTCTTTCTATGTCCCTTCTGCTAGGTCTCTTTCTATGTCCCTTCTGCTAGGTCTCTTTCTATGTCCCTTCTAGGTCTAGGTCTCTTTCTATGTTATTTCTATTCTACTAGGTATATGTACATTCTGCTAGATCTAGGTCTACATAATTCTGCTAGATCTATTTCTATGTCTATTCTGCTGGTTTTGTTTTTATATGTACATTCTGCTAGGTCTAGGTCTACATAAATTCTGCTAGATCTATTTCTATGTCTATTCTCTGGTTTTGTTTTTATATGTACATTCTGCTAGGTCTAGGTCTACATAAATTCTGCTAGGTCTATGTCTATTCTGCTGGTTTTGTTTTTATATGTACATTCTGCTAGATCTAGGTCTACATAAATTCTGCTAGATCTATTTCTATGTCTATTCTGCTGGTTTTGTTTTTATATGTTCTTAGGTCTTTACATAAATTCTGCTAGATCTATTTCTATGACTATTCTGCTGGTTTTGTTTTTATATGTACATTCTGCTAGGTCTAGGTCTACATAAATTCTGCTAGATCTATTTCTATGTCTATTCTGCTGGTTTTGTTTTTATATGTACATTCTGCTAGGTCTAGGTCTACATAAATTCTGCTAGGTCTATTTCTATGTCCATTTTGGTATACATATTTCTATTGTTATTCTGCTTGGTCTATGTCTACAAGAATTCTGCTAAGTATATTTCTGTCCCTTCTGCTAGATCTATTTCTATGTCAATTCTGCTTGTTTTGTTTTTATATGTACATTCTGCTTGGTCTATGTCTACATAAATTCTGCTAGGCTTATTTCTACTGTGTGGGTGAGTCACTCTCTGAGACAGAGATTCAGGAGTTCTTGGCATGCATATGTTGTGGAACACTGGGGAGCACACACACACACATACACACTGCCATCGTGGACGAGGGAGCGAGCTGCCAGAGGCCACCATTTACTCCAGGAAACCATCAGGGCTCCAGCATAGTTTCAGAGGGGAAAGTAGCACACACACACACACACCTTCCCTCGCTCATGTGTCTGTACAAGCCTCCTGGCTTGGCGAGTTGCTCTCTGCCTCCTCCTTAGGAAAATACCAGCTCTTCATATTATATTGTACAAGGTGCCAAGCAGAAACCAAATGGCACCTTATTTCCTACAAAGTGCACTACTTTTGAACAGGGCCCAATAGGGAATAGGGTGCCATTTAGGATGTATCTTCTAATAGTTTTGGCCTATCCATCAAGCCCTTAATGGGGTGTGAAGTTGTTCAGAGTGGTTGTTGTCCTGTCTCACCGTGCCAGCCTTGCAGCTAGTTCCCCCTGGCATGTATCTTAGATTCATCCCAAATGGTACCCTATTCATACTTTGTGCACTACTTTTGACCAGAGCCCTATGAGTGCTAGTCTAATGGAGTGCAGTATGTAGGGAATAGGGTGTCATTTGGGACGGAAACTGAGGCTAAGGAGTTAATTAATGAAATAAAACAGTGATCGGTCCAAGAAGTGGATAACATGGTGTAAATTGATACCAGGCGTTTCCATGGCTTGGCTTAGCATCTTGCTTTCTCCTCCTCCGCTGGGGGTTATTTTGGTGTGTGTGTGTGTGTGTGTGTGTACATGTGTGTTATTTTGGGTGGTGTGTTTGAGGCCTATGGGCTGACTTGGCTAGCCCTAATCTGACCCGGCAGACAGGTGGACACTGACAGATCTCTGTGTCTCTCTGTCTCTGTCTGTATGTCTCTGTCTGTATGTCTCTTTCTTTCTGTTCGTGTCTCTCTCTGTCTGTTCATGTCTCTCTCTGTCTTTATGTGTCTCTCTCTGTCTGTATGTCTCTCTCTCTGTATGTATGTCTCTCTCTGTCTGTATGTCTCTGTGTCTGCCTTTTTCTTTCTCTCTCTCTCTCCGTCTGTATGTCTGTCTGTATGTGTCTCTCTCTGTCTGTATGTGTCTCTCTCTGTCTGTATGTGTCTCTCTCTGTCTGTATGTGTCTCTCTCTGTCTGTCTGTCTCCGTGTCTGCCTTTTTTTCTTTCTTTCTCTCTCTCTGTCTGTATGTCTCTCTGTCTGTCTGTATGTCTCTCTGTCTGTATGTATCTCTGTCTATATGTCTCTCTGTCTGTATGTCTCTGTGTCTGCCTTTTTCTTTCTTTCTTTCTCTCTCTCTGTCTGTATGTCTCTCTGTATGTATGTCTCTCTCTCTCTGTCTGTATGTCTCTCTGTCTGTATGTCTTTATGTCTCTCTCTCTCTGTATGTATGTCTCTCTCTGTCTGTATGTCTCTCTGTCTGTCTGTATGTCTCTCTGTCTCTCTGTCTGTATGTATCTCTGTCTATATGTCTCTCTGTCTGTATGTCTCTGTGTCTGCCTTTTTTCTTTCTTTCTCTCTGTCTGTATGTATGTCTGTATGTCTGTATGTATGTCTCTCTCTCTCTGTCTGTATGTCTCTCTCTCTGTCTGTATGTCTCTCTGTCTGTATGTCTTTCTGTCTGTATGTCTCTCTGTCTGTACGTCTCTCTCTCTGTATGTATGTCTCTCTCTCTGTCTGTATGTCTCTCTGTCTGTATGTCTCTGTACCTATTCCTACTTTGTCTGTCTGTATATGTCTCTGTCTGTATGTCTCTCTGTCTGTATGTCTCTCTGTCTGTATGTCTCTCTCTCTGTCTGTATGTCTCTGTGTCTGTATGTCTCTGTGTCTGTATGTGTCTGTGTCTGTATGTCTGTCTGTATGTCTCTGTGTCTATATGTCTCTCTGTCTGTATGTCTCTGTGTCTGTATGTCTCTGTGTCTGTCTCTGTGTCTGTATGTCTCTGTGTCTGTATGTCTCTGTGTCTGTATCTCTGTGTCTGTATGTCTCTCTGTCTGTATGTCTCTGTGTCTGTATGTCTCTGTGTCTGTATGTCTCTCTGTCTGTATGTCTCTCTGTCTGTATGTCTCTGTGTCTGTATGTCTCTGTGTCTGTATGTCTCTGTGTCTATATGTCTGTCTGTATGTCTCTGTGTCTATATGTCTCTGTGTCTGTATGTCTCTCTGTCTGTATGTGTCTGTGTCTGTATGTCTCTGTGTCTATGTGTCTCTCTGTCTGTATGTCTCTCTGTCTGTATGTCTGTCTGTATGTCTCTGTGACTGTATGTCTGTATGTCTCTCTGTCTGTATGTCTCTCTGTCTGTATGTCTCTCTGTCTGTATGTCTGTCTGTCTGTATGTCTGTCTGTATGTCTCTGTGTCTGTATGTCTCTCTGTCTGTATGTCTCTGTGTCTGTATGTCTCTCTGTCTGTATGTCTCTCTGTCTGTATGTCTCTGTCTGTATGTCTGTCTGTCTGTATGTCTCTGTGTCTGTATGTCTCTGTGTCTGTATGTCTCTCTGTCTGTATGTCTCTGTGTCTGTATGTCTCTGTGTCTGTATGTCTCTGTGTCTGTATGTGTCTGTGTCTGTATGTCTGTCTGTATGTCTCTGTATGTCTGTATGTCTGTATGTCTCTCTCTGTCTGTATGTCTCTCTGTCTGTATGTCTCTCTGTCTGTATGTCTCTGTGTCTGTATGTGTCTGTGTCTGTGTCTATATGTCTCTGTATGTCTCTGTCTGTATGTCTCTCTGTCTGTATGTATGTCTCTGTCTGTATGTCTCTCTGTCTGTATGTCTCTGTGTCTGTATGTCTCTGTCTGTATGTCTCTGTGTCTGTATGTCTCTCTGTCTGTATGTCTCTGTGTCTGTATGTCTCTGTGTCTGTATGTCTCTCTGTCTGTATGTCTCTGTGTCTGTATGTCTCTGTGTCTGTATGTCTCTGTGTCTGTATGTCTCTGTATCTATGTCTCTCTGTCTGTATGTCTCTCTGTCTATATGTCTCTGTGTCTGTATGTCTCTGTGTCTGTATGTCTCTGTGTCTGTATGTATCTGTGTCTATATGTTTCTCTGTCTGTATGTCTCTGTGTCTATATGTCTCTCTGTCTGTATGTCTCTGTGTCTGTATGTCTCTGTGTCTGTATGTCTCTGTGTCTGTATGTCTCTGTGTCTGTATGTCTCTGTGTGTCTGTATGTCTGTCTATATGTCTGTATGTCTCTGTGTCTGTATCTGTGTCTGTATGTCTCTGTGTCTGTATGTCTCTGTGTCTAATGTCTCTGTGTCTGTATGTGTCTGAATGTCTCTGTGTCTGTATGTCTCTGTGTCTGTATGTCTCTGTGTCTATATGCGTCTGTATGTCTCTGCGTCTGTATGTCTCTGTGTCTGTATGTCTCTGTGTCTGTATGTCTCTGTGTCTGTATGTCTCTGTGTCTGCCTTTTTCTTTCTTTCTTTCTCTCTCTGTTTGTCTTTTTCTTTCTCTCTCTGTCTTTCACTCTGTCCTTTCTTAGTTGTCATAATCTGTCACATTGATTTAGCAGTATGCTCAGAAAGACCCTTACAAGGACACTTTGTAGACACTTGGGCCAAAATCCTAACTTTAGGTTCTTGCACGTAACTCAAGGTTTCCATACAAATCTATTGACATCAATGCATACCAGTGGTGGCTGGTGGCACTTTAAATTGGAGGACGGGCTCATAGTAATGTCTGGAACGGAATCTATGGAATGGTACCAAACACATGTTATCATTCCATTACACTACATTCCAGCCATTACTATGAGCCATCCTGCCCTCATCAGCCTCCACTAATGCTTATAGTAAGTTATGCACACATCTAAGTAAAGCACACAGCAGGCTGGTTGAGGGAGGACGGCTTATAATAATGGCTGGAATGGAGTGCTTTCAAACATATGGAATCCATGCGTTTGATATCATTCCATAGATTCCATTCCTCCCCAATGAGCCCATCCTCCCCAATTAAGGTGCCACCAGCCACCTGTGGCATACACATCACAAATGAGGTTTTTTGCACATTGTTTGACACAGGACTGTATAGCTACTTTGTACTTTAGTCTGAAAGTGGTTCCACTGTCCAAACAGAAATATCCAATTGGAACTGCAATAGTAGAGTAGTAGACTCATACATTATTTAATAAGACTAGTTTGCATAAACATGTATGAATGATTATGTGTCCATATGAATTCCTCACATGGATAAAACATTTAGAATTCAGTTTTAATAGAAAAACAATCCGCCTTAGACTGCGAGCGGCATTCATTTCCTGTTACCCAAAATGCAAGCCAAGCTATTTAAGGCTCTCCAGTTGGACAGGAACCATATGGATCCTTTTTATCTGGTATTTGTGTGTGTGTGTGGTTTTTAAATTTGTTTTCGGTGCTTGTCTGTGTGTTTTTTCAATTTGCTGTGTGTGTGTGTTTTGGTATCTTAATACAAGCCCTTAGAGGCTTGACACGATAGGCCAAGAATGTTCATGTCTAATCAGGGTGTTCCTCAGCAGCCATTTGACCTGACATGGTTCTGTCAGACAAGATGCAGACGGCCCACTCTCCATACTGTCTTAACATTAACACTGACCTCATGTTCATTACGGCTTATCCTCACACACACGCACACGCACACACACACACACACACACACACACACACACACACACACACACACACACACACACACACACACACACACACACACACACACACAGAGACACACACACAGAGACACAGAGACACAGAGACACAGAGACACAGAGACACAGAGACACAGAGACACAGAGTTGGGACATCTGGCTGTAAATACAAGCCAGACTGCTAATTTGCCAAGAGATGTGTTTGGACAGGTTAGCCTTATTATCCTCACACAGGAGGACTTGTGTGTGTGTGTGTGTGTGTGTGTGTGTGTGTGTGTGTGTGTGTGTGTGTGTGTGTGTGTGTGTGTGTGTGTGTGTGTGTGTGTGTGTGTGTGTGTGTGTGTGTGTGTGTGTGTGTGTGTGTGTGTGTGTGTCAGGGTTGGACTGGTGATGAGTAATAGAAGTGTAAGGGAGTTAGGTCTGAAACCATGGGGGGATTGTATTTGGCAACAGGTTACATTTGGATGATTTATCATTAAGGGAGCAACAGAACATTTGGATGATTTATCACTAGGGAGCAACAGGGATTGGATGATTTTTAAGGGAGCAACAGGGTACATTTGGATGATTTATCATTATGAGCAACAGAGTACATTTGGATGATTTATCATTAAGGGAGCAACAGAGTACATTTGGATGATTTATCACTAAGGGAGCAACATTTGGGATTTATCACTACATTTGGATGATTTATCACTAAGGGAGCAACAGGGTACATTTGGATGATTTATCACTAAGGGAGCAACAGGGTACATTTGGATGATTTATAAAGGGAGCAACTACATTTGGATGATTTATAACTAAGTGAGCAACAGGGTACATTTGGATGATTTATCATTAAGGAGCAACAGGGTACATTTGGATGATTTATCATTAAGGGAGCAACAGGGTACATTTGGATGATTTATCATTAAGGGAGCAACAGGGTACATTTGGATGATTTATCATTAAGGGAGCAACAGGGTACATTTGGATGATTTATCATTAAGGGAGCAACAGGGTACATTTGGATGATTTATCATTAAGGGAGCAACAGGGTACATTTGGATGATGATATATCATTAAGGGAGCAACAGGGTACATTTGGATGATTTATCATTAAGGAGCGTTGTGCATGGCAAGTGTTAGCATTAATAACCTCAGAACAGCCTCTATTCGTCGGGACTTGGACTCTACAAGGTGTTGAAAGCGTTCCACAGGGATGCTGTCCCATGTTGGCTCAAATGCTTCCCAATGTTGTGTCAAGTTGTCTGGATGTCTTTAGGTGGTGGACCATTCTTGACACACACGGGAAACTGTAGAGCATGAAAAACCCAGCAGTGTTGCAGTTCTTGACACACTCAAACTGGTCTGACTGCCACCTACTACCATACCCCATTCAAAGGCACTTAAAGCTTTTGTCTGAATGGCACATATACACTATCCATGTCTCAAGGCTTAAAAACCCTTATTTAACCTGTCTCCTCCCCTTCATCTACACTGATTTGAAGTGGATTTAACAACTGACATCAATAAGAGATTCCTAGCTTGTGCAGGTGTTCATAATGTTTCATCCAGTCAGTGTATATGCCTACTCTCCTCTAGATTTCAGCAGGTGTTCATAATGTTTTGTCCAGTCAGTGTATATGCCTACTCTCCTCTAGCATTCAGCAGGTGTTCATAATGTTTTGTCCAGTCAGTGTATATGCCTACTCTCCTCTAGATTTCAGCAGGTGTTCATAATGTTTTGTCCAGTCAGTGTATATGCCTACTCTCCTCTAGATTTCAGCAGGTGTTCATAATGTTTTGTCCAGTCAGTGTATATGCCTACTCTCCTCTAGCATTCAGCAGGTGTTCATAATGTTTTGTCCAGTCAGTGTATATGCCTACTCTCCTCTAGATTTCAGCAGGTGTTCATAATGTTTTGTCCAGTCAGTGTATATGCCTACTCTCCTCTAGCTTTCAGCAGGTGTTCATAATGTTTTGTCCAGTCAGTGTATATGCCTACTCTCCTCTAGCTTTCAGCAGGTGTTCATAATGTTTTGTTCAGTCAGTGTATATGCCTACTCTCCTCTAGCTTTCAGCAGGTGTTCATAATGTTTTATCCAGTCAGTGTATATGCCTACTCTCCTCTAGCTTTCAGCAGGTGTTCATAATGTTTTGTCCAGTCAGTGTATATGCCTACTCTCCTCTAGCTTTCAGCAGGTGTTCATAATGTTTTGTCCAGTCAGTGTATATGCCTACTCTCCTCTAGCTTTCAGCAGGTGTTCATAATGTTTTGTTCAGTCAGTGTATATGCCTACTCTCCTCTAGCTTTCAGCAGGTGTTCATAATGTTTTGTTCAGTCAGTGTATATGCCTACTTCCTCTAGCTTTCAGCAGGTGTTCATAATGTTTTGTCCAGTCAGTGTATATGCCTACTCTCCTCTAGCTTTCAGCAGGTGTTCATAATGTTTTATCCAGTCAGTGTATATGCCTACTCTCCCCTGGGACATGAATGTTACATATTCCTCAAATAAGGCATCAACCTCTAGAGCAGGGGTATTGAACTCTGACCCTATGAGGTCCGGACCCTACTGGGTTTCTGCTCTACCTGATAATTATTGCAGCCACCTGGTGTCGCAGGTTGAAATCAGTCCCTGATTAGGAAGAATGAAAAAGCAGTGGAACTGGCTTCCAGAGGGAGGGGGAAGAATTGAATTTGACAGCACTAGGTGGGGGAGTAAGTGTGGGGTGTGTGTGTGTGTGTGTGTGTGTGTGTGTGTGTGTGTGTGTTGTAATGAGTTAGAGGATGATGGAGAGATACACAGAGCCATATCTCTTGGAAGGAGAGTAATCCTTGTGGAGGATGAGGCAGGTTTGTCAAAGCTGACATCTGTCAGAACAGGAGGGAATAAACTACCTGTCACTACCTACAGAGGCTGGAGCGATGGAGAGAGGGAGGGGTTGGAAGGGAGAGAGATTGGGTTAGAGAGGTGGGGGAGTAAGAGAGGGGTGATGGGGAGAGGGAGGGGTTGGAAGGGAGAAAGATTGGGTTAGAGAGGTGGGGGAGTAAGAGAGGGGTGATGGAGAGAGGAGGGGTTGGAAGGGAGAAGATTGGGTTAGAGAGGTGGGGGGAGTAAGAGGGGGGTGATGGAGAGAGGGAGGGGTTGGAAGGGAGAGATTGGGTTAGAGAGGTGGGGGGAGTAAGAGAGGGGTGATGGGAGAGGGAGGGGTTGGAAGGGAAAGATTGGGTTAGAGAGGTGGGGGGAGTAAGAGAGGGGGTGATGGGAGAGGGAGGGGTTGGAAGGGAGAGAGATTGGGTTAGAGAGGTGGGGGGAGTAAGAGAGGGGTGATGGGAGAGGGAGGGGTTGGAAGGGAGAAAGATTGGGTTAGAGAGGTGGGGGGAGTAAGAGAGAAGGGGTGATGGGGAGAGGGAGGGGTTGGAGAGGGAGAAAGATTGGGTTAGAGAGGTGGGGGGAGAAGAGAGAAGGGGAGAGGGAGGGGTTGGAAGGGGAGAGATTGGGTTAGAGAGGTGGGGGAGTAAGAGAAGGGGTGATGGGGAGAGGGAGGGGTTGGAAGGGAGAAAGATTGGGTTAGAGAGGTGGGGGAGTAAGAGAGGGGTGATGGAGAGAGGAGGGGTTGGATGGAGAGAGATTGGGTTAGAGAGGTGGGGGAGTAAGAGAGAAGGGGAGAGGGAGGGGGTTGGAAGGGAGAGAGATTGGGTTAGAGAGGTGGGGGAGTAAGAGAAGGGGTGATGGGGAGAGGGAGGGGTTGGAAGGAAAGAGATTGGGTTAGAGGTGGGGGAGTAAGAGAGAAGGGGGAGAGGGAGGGGTTGGAAGGGAGAGAGATTGGGTTAGAGAGGTGGGGGAGTAGGGGTGATGGGGAGAGGGAGGGGTTGGAAGGGAGAGAGATTGGGTTAGAGAGATGGGGGAGTAAGAGAGAAGGGTGATGGGGAGAGGGAGGGTTGGAAGGGAGAGGATTGGGTTAGAGAGGTGGGGGAGTAAGAGAGAAGGGGTGATGGGGAGAGGGAGGGGTTGGAAGGGAGATTGGGTTAGAGAGGTGGGGGAGTAGGGGTGATGGGGAGAGGGAGGGGTTGGAAGGGAGAGAGATTGGGTTAGAGAGGTGGGGGGAGTAAGAGAGAAGGGTGATGGGGAGAGGGAGGGGTTGGAAGGGAGAGATTGGGTTAGAGAGATGGGGGAGTAAAGAGAAGGGGAGATGGAGGGGTTGGAAGGGAGAGAGATTGGGCTAGAGAGGTTGGGGGAGTAAGAGAGAAGGGGAGATGGAGGGGTGGAAGGGAAAGAGATTGGGTTAGAGAGGTGGGGGAGTAAGAGAGAAGGGGAGATGGGAGAGAGGGAGGGGTTGGAAGGGAGAGAGATTGGAGAAAATAGAAGGATGGTTTGGAGAGCGATTTGGTTTGAAAGAACGGAGAGAAAGATTTGATTGGAGAAAGAGAGAGGGGTGGGGGGTTGAGGATGGACAGAAAGAGAGAAGGAGACTATCGTATTCCCTTGATTAAAATAGGAAATTGAGAGAGCTGGTAGAATACCAACAAGTTACTGTCACATCCTGGATGAGAAATAGGACTTTTCGATCCAGCCCATCACAAATCATAGGAGACTTGATGGATATTCATTTGATCATCACCAGGTTTCGACTGGTTTCATTTTGGAAAGAAAAACACATTTAAAGCTTGAATCAATCTAATGCAATCAGAGAATCAAGCTCTCAAGGAATATACTGTAAGAGAACAAACATCTAAGTAATGGGGAGAGAAATGTAATGTTATTCATTTTCTAGATTTGTTTTTTCATACAGGACTGAATTGAATAGACAAACAACCAAAATGTGGCTTGTGATTTTCTCTGTGTTTCAGGAAGACTGTGGAACTAGAGTGGATCCAGCCCGCTTGACTGTGGTGACAAGGTGAGTACACACACACACAGATATACACACACACACATACACACACATAAACAAATGCATACACAAATACATACACACACAGATAAAGCTGTGTAAGTGCTCCCCGACAGCTTCCTCCCCAGTATTCTGCAAGGCACAGGTTCCATGAGTCGCATCCCCAGCACTGCATGTTGTTGTCACTGTGTGTGTGTGTGTGTGTCCTCGCCACACCATGTAGTGTAGGGAATAATGGATGTATGAAAGTGAGAGACCTCAGTAGAATGTGACTGCAGGGAGGAATGAACAGAGGGCTGAGTCTTGTCTTTCATCTGCCTGCTACGTGTCAATCTCATCTAGCTGATGGCTGTCATATGGCACACAGTCTGTCTGTCTGTCTGTCTGTCTGTCTGTCTGTCTGTCTGTCTGTCTGTCTGTCTGTCTGTCTGTCTGTCTGTCTGTCTGTCTCTCTGTCTCTCTCTCTGTCTCTCTGTCTCTGTCTCGCCTCTCTCTGTCTCTCTGTCTCTCTGTCTCTCTCTCTCTCTGTCTCTGTCTCTCTCTGTCTCTCTCTCTCTCTGTCTCTCTCTCTCTCTGTCTCTCTCTCTCTCTCTCTGTCTCTCTGTCTCTCTCTCTCTCTCTCTCTCTCTGTCTCTCTGTCTCTCTCTCTCTCTGTCTCTCTGTCTCTCTGTCTCTCTCTCTCTCTCTCTCTCTCTCTCTCTCTCTGTCTCTCTCTCTCTCTCTCTCTCTCTCTCTCTAAGGCCTGTTTCTATCTCTATCCAAGGCCAGTTGCAGATGCCATTGTTGGTGCTTGAGTCTGTCTGCCTGTCTGTGTCTCCCCAAGGCTTGTTTCTGATGTTAGCTGGTTGGTTTATCCTAGTAATTCAGCAGTACCAGCCCCAGATTTGTGTCTCGTGTTCGAAATGAATGTAGGAAAGCTGGAGAGGCAGAATTGATGACATATTTTCATTTAGCTCTACTCCGGATGATAAGTCATGTTGAGGTGATTCTGATGATGCTAACGGCATGTTTAGTGTGTAGTTGTTCACTTCAGAATGTATTACTTATTCAATACTTATATAAATTGACAAGATCAGTGTGTGTTTTAAGTGAGACCCCAGGATGTGTATGTCTTCCTGATGTAGTTTCTCCAGTCATTGGAGGTGTGGTTTCAATTTATTTTAATCAGCCCAGGACCCATACAGAGTGTATCCTAGCATGGCCTCTTTCCCTTACAGAATGTTCCTACTTTCAACCCCACTACTCTGAGGGTGTGTGTGTGTGTGTGTGTGTGTGTGTGTGTGTGTGTGTGTGTGTGTGTGTGTGTGTGTGTGTGTGTGTGTGTGTGTGTGTGTGTGTGTGTGTGTGTGTGTGTGTGTGTGTGTGTGTGTGTGTGTGTGTGTGTGTGTGTGTGTGTGTGTGTGTGTGTGTGTGTGTGTGTGTGTGTGTGTGTGTGTGTGTGTGTGTGTGTGTGTTAGTCTATCAGTATGTACAGGATACATGGTATACACCGTCCAATGAAATGCTTACTTGCAGGTTCCTTCTCCACAATGCAACAACGATAACCAATAATAACATATAAGACTACTAACATTAAGTAAATGGCTCAGTAAAATAGAATAAACATTTTAGTACAAGTATAAAACAGGAAGGAACCATGTCTAGTCCGATATGTACATGTGTTCTGGGCAATGGGGGATTGGAGGAAGTGTATCAACTGAGCAGGTTAATAACAGTCTGGTAAGCAGCAGTTATAATGTGTGTGTAACATGACTGTAGACACTCAGTGTACAAAACATTAGGAACACCTTCCTAACATTGAGTTGATGGGGCTTGGACTCTACAAGAGGTCAAAAAGCCTTCCACAGGGATGCTGTCCCATGTTGACTCCACTGCTTCCCACAGTTGTGTCAAGTTGGCTGGATGTCCTTTGGGTGGTGAACCATTCTTGATACACACAGAAACTGTTAAATTGTTGAGCGTGAAAAACCAGTTTGTGACACACTCAAACTGGTGCGCCTGGCACCTACTACCATACACCGTTCAAAGGCACTTAGATATTTAGTCTCCCATTCTCCCATTGAATGGCACACATAGACAATCCATGTCTCAATTGTCCAAAGGGAGGGGGGGGTCCTTGATGATGCTGCAGGCCTTCCTCAGGCATTGTTTCATGTAGATGTCCTGGATGGGTGGGAGCATGGTCCCAGTGTGTGTGTGTGAGAGAGCTTGTGTGTACGAGCATGTGGTTGTGTGTGCATGTGTGTGTACATTTCAAGTTCCCCAGCACCCAGAGGGCTATGAGATGGGAGAACCCATCCCTCCCAATACAAGAGCATGAATATAGATAGAATTGAAAAGGGAAGAAAGAGCAAGAGAAGAAAGTGGAAGAAGAAAGATGTTATTTGCCTGACATCTCATACCAACCGGGGAGTTCATTCCAGAAGTTCAATGTGTTTCAGTGATACATTTTCAGAAACACTCATTTTAAAATGTATTTATTTCTGTCCTAGAGCTAAGCTATCGCCATGTCTTGTGGATTGTTCAATGAAAGCTAGGTTGACAGGTAGACGTATTCCACTGAGGAAGGGATTTAGTTTTGTACTAAATGGGAGGAAGACGTCTTCCACTGAGGAAGGGATTTAGTTTTGTACTAAATGGTAGGTAGACGTCTTCCACTGAGGAAGGGATTTAGTTTTGTACTAAATGGTAGGTAGACGTATTCCACTGAGGAAGGGATTTAGTTTTGTACTAAATGGTAGGTAGACGCATTCCACTGAGGAAGGGATTTAGTTTTGTACTAAATGGTAGGTAGACGTCTTCCACTGAGGAAGGGATTTAGTTTTGTACTAAATGGTAGGTAGACGCATTCCACTGAGGAAGGGATTTAGTTTTGTACTAAATGGTAGGAAGACGTCTTCCACTGAGGAAGGGATTTAGTTTTGTACTAAATGGTAGGTAGACGTCTTCCACTGAGGAAGGGATTTAGTTTTGTACTAAATGGTAGGTAGACGTCTTCCACTGAGGAAGGGATTTAGTTTTGTACTAAATGGTAGGAAGACGTCTTCCACTGAGGAAGGGATTTAGTTTTGTACTAAATGGTAGGTAGACGTATTCCTCTTCACTCACTCTCCAATAGAATCATTTTCACACTAACCGTAGTTGAGAGCAGTAATGCAGCTGTAGCAGACGGACCTGACTTGAGTTGTTTTTATTGCTTCATAGCGCTCCTCTCCGCCTCCCTCAGTTTCTAGAGCGCCTTTGTGTATTTTCAATAGGCACCTTCAATTGGAAGCTTGAAAGAGCTTGAATCACTATGTTTGGTCTAGAATCTGCAGCGATGATACTTTATGACGTGTGATGTTTTCTGTGACTGTGTGTGTGTCTGTTGTAAAAAGAGTGTGGGTGTGTGCTGTGGTATGTAAGAGAACAATGAGCAACAGGTTTAGTGAATGAAAACATCTTGTTGTTTTTAAATGAAGCCCCAGTCCTTTGAACTGTTTCTGTTTGGTTCAATAGAATTCCACAGCCTCTCACTACAGATCCACTTTATGTTATGTTGTGTTTTGCGCTGCGACATGTTGTGTTGCTTTGTGTTGTGTTGTGTTGCTATGTGTTGTGTTGCATTCTGTTGTGTTGCTTTGTGTTGTGTTCTGTTGTGTTGCTTTGTGTTGTGTTGCATTGTGGTGTTTTGCTTTGTGTTGCATTGTGTTGTGTTGCTTTGTGTTGTGTTGTGTTGTGTTGCTTTGTGTTGTGTTGCTTTATGTTGTGTTGTGTTGCTTTGTGTTGTGTTGCATTGCAATATGTTTTGTAGTGTAGTATTGCGTTGTGTTGCGTTGTGTTGTGTTGCTTTGTGTTGTGTTGCTTTGTGTTGCGTTGCTTTGTGTTGCGTTGCTTTGTGTTGTGTTGCATTGTGTTGCTTTGCGTTGCGTTGTGTTGCTTTGTGTTGTGTTGCGTTGTTTTGCGTTGTGTTGTGTTGCATTGTGTTGTGTTGCTTTTGTTGCATTGTGTTGTGTTGTGTTACTTTGTGTTGTTTTGCATTGTGTTGTTGCGTTGTGTTGCTTTGTGTTGCTTTGTGTTGTGTTGCATTGTGTTGTGTCGCATTGTGTTGTGTCGCATTGTGTTGCTTTGTGTTGTGTTGCATTGTGTTGTGTTGCTTTGTGTTGTGTTGCATTGACTTGTGTTGCATTGTGTTGCGTTGCTTTGTGTTGCGTTGCTTTGTGTTGTGTTGCATTGTGTTGCTTTGTGTTGCATTGTGTTGTGTTGCTTTGTGTTGCATTGTGTTGTGTTGCTTTGTGTTGTGTTGCGTTGTTTTGCATTGTGTTGTGTTGCTTTGTGTTGCATTGTGTTGTGTTGCTTTGTGTTGTTTTGCATTGTGTTGTTGCATTGTGTTGTGTTGCTTTGTGTTGTGTTGAGTTGTGTTGCATTGTGTTGCGTTGCGTTGCTTTGTGTTGTGTTGCTTTGTGTTGCATTGTGTTGTGTTGCATTGCGTTGTCTTGCATTGTGTTGCGTTGCTTTGTGTTGCATTGTGTTGCGTTGCTTTGTGTTGCATTGTATTGTGTTGCGTTGTGTTGTTTTTGCATTGTGTTGTTGCGTTGTGTTGTGTTGCTTTGTGTTGTGTTGCATCGTGTTGTGTTGCTTTCTGTTGTGTTGCTTTGTGTTGTGTTGCATTGCAATAGATTGTTTATATTGCAGATGTTGAGAGCATAGGAGCTGTGTACAGACAGATGTGTTTGTTAACTCAGGCAAGACGATGTTACATACACACAGTGAGAATGGCTACAGCCATATCAATCTGAGACAGACAGACAGACAGACAGACAGACAGACAGACAGACAGACAGATCTCCAGGTCTGTCCATTCTCTCTGATTTTCCACGGCTCATCTTAAAGATCATGGGGACAAATCCAGTCTGTGTTGGGCTACCCATCTTAATTATAGATCATCCCAACTAGAGACAAATCCAGTCTGTGTTGGGCTACCCATCTTAATTATAGATCATCCCAACTAGAGACAAATCCAGTCTGTGTTGGGCTACCCATCTTAATTATAGATCATCCCAACTAGGGACAAATCCAGTCTGTTTTGGGCTACCCATCTTAATTATAGATCATCCCAACTAGAGACAAATCCAGTCTGTGTTGGGCTACCCATCTTAATTATAGATCATCCCAACTAGAGACAAATCCAGTCTGTGTTGGGCTACCCATCTTAATTATAGATCATCCCAACTAGAGACAAATCCAGTCTGTTGGGCTACCCATCTTAATTATAGATCATCCCAACTAGGGACAAATCCAGTCTGTGTTGGGCTACCCATCTTAATTATAGATCATCCCAACTAGAGACAAATCCAGTCTGTGTTGGGCTACCCATCTTAATTATAGATCATCCCAACTAGAGACAAATCCAGTCTGTGTTGGGCTACCCATCTTAATTATAGATCATCCCAACTAGAGACAAATCCAGTCTGTGTTGGGCTACCCATCTTAATTATAGATCATCCCAACTAGAGACAAATCCAGTCTGTGTTGGGCTACCCATCTTAATTATAGATCATCCCAACTAGAGACAAATCCAGTCTGTGTTGGGCTACCCATCTTAATTATAGATCATCCCAACTAGAGACAAATCCAGTCTGTGTTGGGCTACCCATCTTAATTATAGATCATCCCAACTAGGGACAAATCCAGTCTGTGTTGGGCTACCCATCTTAATTATAGATCATCCCAACTAGAGACAAATCCAGTCTGGGTGTTAGATCATCCCAACTAGAGACAAATCCAGTCTGTGTTGGGCTACCCATCTTAATTATAGATCATCCCAACTAGAGACAAATCCAGTCTGTGTTGGGCTACCCATCTTAATTATAGATCATCCCAACTAGAGACAAATCCAGTCTGTGTTGGGCTACCCATCTTAATTATAGATCATCCCAACTAGAGACAAATCCAGTCTGTGTTGGGCTACCCATCTTAATTATAGATCATCCCAACTAGAGACAAATCCAGTCTGTGTTGGGCTACCCATCTTAATTATAGATCATCCCAACTAGGGACAAATCCCAAGATGATACTATTGTTCCATCATTAGTTTCTTAATTTGTTTAATTTGTTTGTTCATTTAGTAATTCATTTATGGATCCATCCATCCATTTATTTAGACAATAATTGATTAGTTCATTGATCAGGATCCTTGCTGCACCTGAGCAACCTCCTGTTGATGGCTGCTTTGTCACTCCAGGTTGTGTGTGTGTGTACTTTACGGTGTGTTGATGTACAGTGTCTGTGTGTGTGTGTATTTTACCTCTCTGTGGATTCCAATGGTTGAGTAATGAGTTGTAAATGAAAACACAGTTAGCCAGCTAGGTGTTTACTTTATTGTGTTAATGGAGGCTAGGTTAGCCCCCCTCACACACACACACACACACACACACACACATACATTGACTGCTGTTTAGCACTCTGCCTAGTCTTCATTTGCTGTCACATTCTCAGGCAGGCCGAGTACCTCTCAGTGAACAATAAAAGCATGCAGTGTCAAAACGAATAGAAAACAAGCTCCATGTGTGTGTGAGAGGGTGTGTGCCTCTGTGCTCTCAGATGTACAGTACGTATGGGTGTTGTTATATGTATATGCTAACCATAATCAGCACCACAGAGATGCACTCTTCCTTCTGGATGCTATTGCAGACAGAGTGAAAGCCCAGATCTAGGATCAGCTGCCCCTCCCCCAATCCTAACCTTAACCATTAGTGGGGAAAATGCCGAACTGACACAAGATCAGCATCTAGGGGCAATGTTACCCTGCTCCCATCATTGTCCCCGCTGATGTCCGTTACACTGATAGGCCAATCTCTGACCAATCACCCTGCGTTTTGGGTAGGAGTGATGTCATCCTGAGAAATTGAGGTGGGTAAGTCCTGTTTTGTCTTTCTCATCTGGTGGCCCTCAAACGGACACACACAGACACACACAGACACACACACACTGATACACGCACGCACACACAAGCTGTCCTCAAAGATGGTGTTTTAATGTGCCAGCTACAAAGGGCATACTTAAACTCACATGCTATATAATTATAGAACTGAATAAAAACTCTAAGTCTTCAGTCATCTCAGAGGTTCGTGACTCTAGAGGTCTGGTCTGCAGAGGCTATTTAAAAGGACACACACTGACACAGACTGGAGCCATATTCCAAAGAGAGGGGAAAGGGAAAATCTGGTGAAGCAGTGGAACAATAAGATCTGATGCATCACAATAATGGAGTCCATATGTTTCTGGTATTAAAACTGACTGGCTGATGTCCACCATGTAGAGGCTGGGTAGAGAGGACTGGCTGATGTCCACCATGTAGAGGCTGGGTAGAGAGGACTGGCTGATGTCCACCATGTAGAGGCTGGGTAGAGAGGACTGGCTGATGTCCACCATGTAGAGGCTGGGTAGAGAGGACTGGCTGATGTCCACCATGTAGAGGCTGGGTAGAGAGGACTGGCTGATGTCCACCATGTAGAGGCTGGGTAGAGAGGACTGGCTGATGTCCACCATGTAGAGGCTGGGTAGAGAGGACTGGCTGATGTCCACCATGTAGAGGCTGGGTAGAGAGGACTGGCTGATGTCCACCATGTAGAGGCTGGGTAGAGAGGACTGGCTGATGTCCACCATGTAGAGGCTGGGTAGAGAGGACTGGCTGATGTCCACCATGTAGAGGCTGGGTAGAGAGGACTGGCTGATGTCAACCATGTGGAGGCTGGGTAGAGAGGACTGGCTGATGTCCACCATGTAGAGGCTGGGTAGAGAGGACTGGCTGATGTCCACCATGTAGAGGCTGGGTAGAGAGGACTGGCTGATGTCCACCATGTAGAGGCTGGGTAGAGAGGACTGGCTGATGTCAACCATGTGGAGGCTGGGTAGAGAGGACTGGCTGATGTCCACCATGTAGAGGCTGGGTAGAGAGGACTGGCTGATGTCAACCATGTGGAGGCTGGGTAGAGAGGACTGGCTGATGTCCACCATGTAGAGGCTGGGTAGAGAGGACTGGCTGATGTCCACCATGTAGAGGCTGGGTAGAGAGGACTGGCTGATGTCCACCATGTAGAGGCTGGGTAGAGAGGACTGGCTGATGTCCACCATGTAGAGGCTGGGTAGAGAGGACTGGCTGATGTCCACCATGTAGAGGCTGGGTAGAGAGGACTGGCTGATGTCCACCATGTAGAGGCCATGTAGAGGCTGGGTAGAGAGGACTGGCTGATGTCCACCATGTAGAGGCTGGGTAGAGAGGACTGGCTGATGTCAACCATGTAGAGGCTGGGTAGAGAGGACTGGCTGATGTCCACCATGTAGAGGCTGGGTAGAGAGGACTGGCTGATGTAGAGGCTGGGTAGAGAGGACTGGCTGATGTCAACCATGTAGAGAGGACTGGCTGATGTCAACCATGTAGCTGGGTAGAGAGGACTGGCTGATGTCAACCATGTGGAGGCTGGGTAGAGAACACTGTAGACCACTGGCAGGTTGTCAAGACCATGTAGTGTGTGTGTGTGAGAGAGGCAGTTGTTCAGCTGATGTCTCATCAGTGTCATGTAGGGCTTGGGAATGAGAAACAGACAAACCTTGGCTGATGTCAATCACCATGTTGATTTCTGGAAACAGGACTAAACCCTCCAGCCCACAGCTGTATGAGAGGGACTTTGTAGTCTGTTTTGTTGTTGTGAGGACATATGATGTCTGGGCTGTAGGCACCTTGGGTAGAGGCTAGGATGATGCCAGACCATGTAGAGGCTGGGTAGAGAGGACTGGCTGATGTTGACCATGTGGAGGCTGGTGTCAGAGAGCACGTGTCAGAGACCACTGGCAGCGTTGATCAAGACGTGTCAGAGAGCAGCGTGTCAGTGAGTGTGTGTGTGTGTGTGTGTGAGAGAGTAAGCAGTTGTTCAGTTGATGGTGTGTAACTCATCTTTGAAAGTGTCTTACTTTTTGGGCTTCTGTGTGTAATATATTTTTGAAACTTTACTTTTACAAACCTTCTAGTGAAACTATCACTTTTTTTCCTCCATACATGTACTTTTGATTTCTGACAACAAAGTTATTTTAACCCTCCAGCCCACAGCTGTATGAAAGGACTTTGTAGTCTGTTTTGTTGTTGTAGTATCATAAATCGTATTCTGGGCTGTAGGCACCTTATTCTCTCTATAGGCTGTCTTTTGACCAAAGCCTATAGGGCTTGTCAGAGAGCAGCGTGTCAGAGAGCAGCGTGTCAGAGAGCAGCGTGTCAGAGAGCAGCGTGTCAGAGAGCTAGCGTGTAAATGATGCAGCGTGTCTGAGAGCAGCGTGTCAGAGAGCAGCGTGTCAGAGAGCCTCACGTGTCCAACATAAGTAAAAATACTTGAGTGTACTACTTAAATAGTTTTGGGGTATCTGTACTTTACTATTTAAATATTTTTGAGTGTTTTACTTTTATCTTCACTACATTCTGAAAATCATGTACTTTTTTCCTCCATACATGACTTTTGACACCTGACATCCAAAGTACATTTTAAATTCTTTAGCAGAACAGGAAAATGGTCCAATTCACAGACTTATCTGCTCATCCCTTATCATCTCTACTGCCTCTGATCTGTTCCCCTAGCTATATGTAAATGATGTCTGATTGTTGGAGTGTTCCCCTGGCTATCTGTAAATGATGTCTGAGTGTTGGAGTCTTCCCCTGGCTATCTGTAAATGATGTCTGAGTGTTGGAGTGTTCCCCTGGCTATCTGTAAATGATGTCTGAGTGTTGGAGTGTTCCCCTGGCTATCTGTAAATGATGTCTGAGTGTTGGAGTGTTCCCCTAGCTATCTGTAAATGATGTCTGAGTGTTGGAGTGTTCCCCTGGCTATCTGTAAATGATGTCTGAGTGTTGGAGTGTTCCCCTGGCTATCTGTAAATGATGTCTGAGTGTTGGAGTGTTCCCCTAGCTATCTGTAAATGATGTCTGAGTGTTGGAGTGTTCCCCTGGCTATCTGTAAATGATGTCTGAGTGTTGGAATGTTCCCCTAGCTATCTGTAAATGATGTCTGAGTGTTCCCCTAGCTATCTGTAAATGATGTCTGAGTGTTGGAGTGTTCCCCTGGCTATCTGTAAATGATGTCTGAGTGTTCCCCTAGCTATCTGTAAATGATGTCTGAGTGTTGGAGTCTTCCCCTGGCTATCTGTAAATGATGTCTGAGTGTTGGAGTCTTCCCCTGGCTATCTGTAAATGATGTCTGAGTGTTGGAGTGTTCCCCTGGCTATCTGTAAATGATGTCTGAGTGTTGGAGTCTTCCCCTGGCTATCTGTAAATGATGTCTGAGTGTTCCCCTGGCTATCTGTAAATGATGTCTGAGTGTTCCCCTGGCTATCTGTAAATGATGTCTGAGTGTTCCCCTGGCTATCTGTAAATGATGTCTGAGTGTTCCCCTGGCTATCTGTAAATGATGTCTGAGTGTTGGAGTGTTCCCCTGGCTATCTGTAAATGATGTCTGAGTGTTGGAGTGTTCCCCTGGCTATCTGTAAATGATGTCTGAGTGTTGGAGTCTTCCCTGGCTATCTGTAAATGATGTCTGAGTGTTGGAGTCTTCCCCTGGCTATCTGTAAATGATGTCTGAGTGTTGGAGTGTTCCCCTGGCTATCTGTAAATGATGTCTGAGTGTTGGAGTGTTCCCCTGGCTATCTGTAAATGACGTCTGAGTGTTGGAGTGTTCCCCTGGCTATCTGTAAATGATGTCTGAGTGTTGGAGTGTACCCTGGCTATCTGTAAATGATGTCTGAGTGTTGGAGTGTTCCCCTGGCTATCTGTAAATGATGTCTGAGTGTTGAGTGTTCCCCTGGCTATCTGTAAATGATGTCTGAGTGTTGGAGTGTTCCCCTGGCTATCTGTAAATGATGTCTGAGTGTTGGAGTGTTCCCCTGGCTATCTGTAAATGATGTCTGAGTGTTGGAGTGTTCCCCTGGCTATCTGTAAATGATGTCTGAGTGTTGGAGTGTTCCCCTGGCTATCTGTAAATGATGTCTGAGTGTTGGAGTGTTCCCCTGGCTATCTGTAAATGATGTCTGAGTGTTGGAGTGTTCCCCTGGCTATCTGTAAATGATGTCTGAGTGTTGAAGTCTTCCTCTGGCAAAAAAACAAGAAAATGGTACCATCTGATTTACTTTATGTAAAGAATTTGAAATGATTTATACTTTTACTTTATTGTAGCAATTCTATTTAATTTATATACCCAAGTATATTTGCAACCAAATACTTTTAGACTTTTACTAAAGTAGTATTTTACTGGATGACTTTCACTTTTACTTGAGTCATTTTCTATTAAGGTATCTTTACTTTTACTCAAGTATGATAGCCTGAGCCTATTTACAGAGAGACACATGGACACACACGCACACACACACGTACACACACGCCTACACACACTGACTCAACCCCCCCTTTCTCTTTCATCCCCCCTCTATATCTGTGCTACCCCCTATCTCTCTCGCTCTATCTCCCCCTTTCTCTCCATCTCTCCCCTCTCTTTCTTTCTCAATCCATCTCTCCCTCTCTCTCTCTTCCCCTCTCTCTCGTTCCATCTCTCTCTCGCTCCCTCTCTCCCTCTCTCTCCCTCTCTCTCTCTCTCTCTCCTCACTCCATCTCTCCCCCTCTCTCTTCCCCTCTCTCTCTCTCCCTCTCCTCACTCCATCTCCCTCTCTCATTAAAGCTGCTTTTCTTTTATTTCGGGGATTTACACTATTTTTACTGTCACCTTGTTTGCATCCCAAATGCCACCCTAGTTCTTACAATGTGCACTACTTTTGACAAGGGCTCATAGGGCTCCAGTCAAATGTAGTGGACTATACAGTATAGGGAATAGGGTGCCATTCAAGACGCAGCCCTTGTCTCCTGGTTAAGATGAGAAGCTACAGCTGAGGGGAGAGTAACCTATTATACACAGCTTGGCATTTCAGATTCATTTCAGATTCATTTCTTTCTTTTCTCTGGCCCCCAATGGTGGAACAAACTCCCTCACGACGCCAGGACAGCGGAGTCAATCACCACCTTCCGGAGACACCTGAAACCCCACCTCTTTAAGGAATACCTAGGATAGTATAAAGTAATCCTTCTCACCCCCCCCCTTAAATGATTTAGATGCACTATTGTAAAGTGGCTGTTCCACTGGATGTCATAAGGTGAATTCACCAATTTGTAAGTCGCTCTGGATAAGAGCGTCTGCCAAATGACTTAAATGTAAATGTAAATGTTTCTTTATGTTTTTGGGGGTGAGAATCTGTAATGCCATCTGTGTGTTCCGATGGGATACGCAGACATGGATTGCGTCCCAAATGGCACCCTATGGGTCCTGGTCAAAAGTTGTGCACTATATAGGGAATAGGGTGCCAGTTGGGCTGTAGACCCAGAATAGGTGACATGAATTAGGCACCAATTTCTTTAGTGACTAAAGCAGCTATGGGGATGAAAAGGCTACAAGGCTGGAAGGTTAGCAGTAAGAACAGACTTCTGCCACCTGAACATAATGTTGATTCACATTTACCTTTCATTCAAATCAGAGCCAGGAGGGTAGCTTACAAGGTGTCCTTGGTGTGTGTGTTCTACCCTTGGCTAGGTGCAGGCAGTTTATTGTGTTTGTGTGTCCAGGCTTTTTATGCCTGGTAGCGGTGGTTGTTATGCTGGTAAGTTACACAGTAGTCCTGATGCTGTGCTGTTACCATGGGGATTCTACAACCCACAGTAGTCCTGATGCTATACTGTTACCATGGGGCTTTTACAACCCACAGTAGTCCTGATGCTGTACTGTTACCATGGGGCTTCTACAACCCACAGTAGTCCTGATGCTGTACTGTTACCATGGGGCTTCTACAACCCACAGTAGTCCTGATGCTGTACTGTTACCATGGGGCTTCTACAACCCACAGTAGTCCTGATGCTGTACTGTTACCATGGGGCTTCTACAACCCACAGTAGTCCTGATGCTGTACTGTTACCATGGGGCTTCTACAACCCACAGTAGTCCTGATGCTGTACTGTTACCATGGGGATTCTACAACCCACAGTAGTCCTGATGCTGTACTGTTACCATGGGGCTTTTACAACCCACAGTAGTCCTGATGCTGTACTGTTACCATGGGGATTCTACAACCCACAGTAGTCCTGATGCTGTACTGTTACCATGGGGCTTCTACAACCCACAGTAGTCCTGATGCTGTACTGTTACCATGGGGCTTCTACAACCCACAGTAGTCCTGATGCTGTACTGTTACCATGGGGCTTCTACAACCCACAGTAGTCCTGATGCTGTACTGTTACCATGGGGCTTCTACAACCCACAGTAGTCCTGATGCTGTACTGTTACCATGGGGGGTCTACAACCCACATGTCCTGTACTGTACACTTGTGTGGGCTTCTAACCCACAGTAGTCCTGATGCTGTACTGTTACCATGGTCAAGTCAACAGTAGTCCTGATGACTGTACAGATACCATGTGTGCTGTCTACAACACAGTAGTCCTGATGTGTAGGAGCTTACCATGGGGCTTCTACACCCACAGTAGTCCTGATGATGGACTATGTTACCATGGGCATTGACATATCTTTAATCAGTAAGTCCTGATGCTGTACTGTTACCACAGCTTTACAGCCCACAGCATCCTATGCTGTCATATTAATGAATGTTTATGTTGCATAAGTCCTGATGCTGTTTTCCTGTTGAGGTACATTAGGGCTGTAGATTCCATGGTACAACCCAGGTGAAATAGGAAAGGCTGCTGTCTGGACTCATCTGGAGAGGAGATGATGCTGAGTGAATGGATGCATTCACACACCACCACAGTCCTGATGCTGTACTGTTACCATGGGGCTTCACACACACACACACACACCACATTTGTGTGTGTACACCATGGGGCAGTCTACAACCCACAGTAGTCCTGTGTACACTTAGCACACTACAGCCCACAGTAGTCCTGATGCTGTACTGTTACTTACTACAACCCACAAGTCCATGCTGTACACTTACCATGGGGCTTGACAGCACACAGTTATATGAATGTGTGTTACCATACAGCTTCCCAGGTGGAATAGTCCATGTGTACTGTTACCATGGGGAATGTACCCCACCAACAGTCCTGAGATGTGACTATGTTGCTTCTAATTTGTACATGTGTGTATTGTGTCCTGTTGTGTGTGTGTGTGCTGAGGGTAGCAGATTCCTGTGTGCTGACAGGTGTTGTCAACATTTCCTCTGCTAGTGTTGTGTGTCATAGTAGAATAGTATGTGTATGCACACTGATCCACCAACAGGTAATGGTTCATGTGTTTCTTTAATCATGCTAAATAATGTGTGATAGCTGACAGCTGTGTGCCTACATGCTATTTTGTCATGTAATGAATGTTTATGTTGCATAATGTGTGTGTGTGTGACTTCGAGATTGTGTGCCTACACGTGTGTGTGTGTAAGAGCCAGTGAAAGGCTGGCTAGAGTCTGGACTCATCTGGAGAGGAGATGAGAGGAGTGAATGGATGCATACACACACACACACACACACACACACACACACACACACACACACACACACACAGTCAGTTAGTGGTGAATGTGTTGGTTTTGGGGAGCTTCCCAGGTGGAATATGGTCCAGTGCACTACTGTGAATGTGTGTGTGTGTGTGTGTGTGTGTGTGTGTGTGTGTGTGTGTGTAGTGGTGTGTGTAGTGGGTGCTCAGCAGGGAAGAGAGTGCAACAGAGTGAGCATGTCCACATGGTTAAAAGATGGAACAAAGATGAGAGATGCTTTCCAGTCAGTTTTTCTGTTGGCTTGGTGTTGAGAAAGTGACCAGTCTTTCTCTTCTCCATCTCTGGATCCAGTTTGTGTCAACCTTGGATATTTAAAAACATTTTACCTCTTTATTGGATAAGTCAGG
This sequence comes from Oncorhynchus masou masou, assembly GCF_036934945.1. Classification (NCBI taxonomy): domain Eukaryota; kingdom Metazoa; phylum Chordata; class Actinopteri; order Salmoniformes; family Salmonidae; genus Oncorhynchus; species Oncorhynchus masou. The sequence continues at coordinate 88,495 of NW_027015596.1, forward strand.
CAATAACTAGGCAAGAACAAATTCTTATTTTCAATGACTGCGAGGAATGTTTTATCACATTTTGTACTGCCCAATATGACATAACTCTCTAAATATTCAAATTCTTATTTTCAATGACTGCTGAGTATCGTGTACTTTATCTCATTTTGTATTCACCCAATATGACGTTTCTCTCTCTAACTATTCACCCTGAGTATCGTGTGTGTCGTTTCTCCCTCTAAATATTCACCCTGAGTATCGTGTGTGTCGTTTCTCTCTCTAACTATTCACCCTGAGTATCGTGTGTCGTTTCTCTCTCTAACTATTCGCCCTGAGTATCGTGTGTATCGCTTCTCCCTCTAACTATTCACCCTGAGTATCGTGTGTGTCGTTTCTCCCTCTTAAATATTCACCCTGAGTATCGTGTGTATCGTTTCTCCCTCTAAATATTCACCCTGAGTATCGTGTGTGTCATTTCTCCCTCTTAACTATTCACCCTGTGTATCGTTTCTCCCTCTAACTATTCACCCTGAGTATCGTGTGTATCGTTTCTCCCTCTAAATATTCACCCTGAGTATCGTGTGTGTCGTTTCTCCCTCTAACTATTCACCCTGAGTATCGTGTGTATCATTTCTCCCTCTAACTATTCACCCTGAGTATCGTGTGTTCGTTTCTCCCTCTAACTATTCACCCTGAGTATCGTTTCTCCCTCTAACTATTCACCCTGAGTATCGTGTGTCGTTTCTCCCTCTAACTATTCACCCTGAGTATCGTGTGTGTCGTTTCTCCCTCTAACTATTCACCCTGAGTATCGTTTCTCCCTCTAACTATTCACCCTGAGTATCGTGTGTATCGTTTCTCCCTCTAACTATTCACCCTGAGTATCGTTTCTCCCTCTAACTATTCACCCTGAGTATCGTGTGTGTCGTTTCTCCCTCTTAACTATTCACCCTGAGTATCGTGTGTATCGTTTCTCCCTCTAACTATTCACCCTGAGTATCGTTTCTCCCTCTAACTATTCACCCTGAGTATCGTGCGTGTCGTTTCTCCCTCTTAACTATTCGCCCTGCACTCTCAGCCAAAAACTCTCTTTGTGGAGCATGGTAATATTTGGGTTTGAGTTTAATGGCATGAGTTTTTACTAGAGAGTAAATGGGGGTCAGTGTGCTTTGGGGACTCTCCTATTTTCTTATTTGTATCTGAGTCACTGTAGCAGAGGTGGTTCACTGCACTAAAGCTTACGCAATGACAATCCCTCAGACCAGGGCCTGTATTCACAAAGCATCTCAGAGTATGTTTTCATCCATGTATTCTTAATAATAGTGATCTAAAAGGCCAAACTGATCCTAAGTCAGCACTCCCACTCAGAGACGCTTGACGCATACGGCCCCTGAGTGCATATTCACAAAGCATCTGAGTAGGAATGCTGAATCAGAATAAGATACCCCTTCTTAATCATTATGATTTACAGTAAACTGACCCTAGATCAGCACTTCAACTGGGTTTGAGAACACGGGCCCAGAAGAGCTATGAGATTTAGCTCAGAGGTATAATTTGTTCTGGAGTCATGCAGACAACTCAGGAATGAAAGTCAGTCACATCAGGTTAGGGTCAAAGGTTCTGTGTGTGTTGCTGTCTGCCTCGATGCTGCCCTGCATCATTTCAACATGACAGTGTTGTTTCTTAACAGCCCCGTTTTCCACTAGTCAACCAGGAGAGAGACACGGTGACACAGTTGTGTATTGTTAACAATATCACTAACCTGATCCTACAGTACGTTGTCTTTGTGGCTTTATGTTTGTGTTACTATCAGTTAAATCTATCTAGAACACACACACATACACACATACACACAGCTCCTGATTCTACAGTACATTGTCTTTGTGGCTTTATGTTTGTGTTACTATCAGTTAAATCTATCTAGAACACACACACACATACACACACACACACACACACACACACAGACACACACACACACAGCTAACCCGATCCTACTGTACAGAGCATTTTCATGTCTGTTACTTAAGTCCAATCTGTCTGGAGATTGACATTCTCAACCAGAGCCAAGGTGTCAGTTACACAAACACATGTCTCCTGTCATGTCTTTATCCTCCTCTGCTCTCCTCCCCCTCCTCCTCCCCCTCCTCCTCCTCCTCCTCCTCCTCCTCCTCCTCCCAAGTATCTATAATTCCATCCAGCGTTATTCGCGGTGAACCCAAGTTCAAGCAAATCTGTATTACAAAATGATACCTTCCTGTTTGACGTAACGTAAGCAGTCACCTTCTTTATGGGGAATCAATTTCCTGCTGGATTGAATGGAACATGATGGATTTAGTTCCATATTGTGCTCCTTTGTTGGGGGAGTATCTGGATCTAAGCTCCGCATGTTGATTGGATGGAAAGGCCTTGATTGGTGGAACCTCACCTCACCCCTAGAGGATTAGATTTGTTGTCACCACTGTCTTTCTGATCTGATTTCTCTCTCTATATCTATTTTATTGGCTGATCTCCCCATCACTCTGTCCTCTGTGTGATGAGTAGTCTACGAGTGTGTGTACGGGTGTGTGTACCAGGCCAATGAATAGGACAATGGGACATCTTCCCTGGCTTGTTACTGTTCTCTCTCTCTCTCTCTCTCTCTCTCTCCTCAAAAGCTTCTCTCACTCTCTCTGTATCAAACCTTAAACCGTAGTGACTGCCCTCTCAGTCCTTCTGACTCTCAGTCCTATGCAAACACTGCCCTCTCCCGTTGGGGCTGGGCGGCACTGCCCTCTCAGTCCTCCGTTGGGGCTGGGCGGCACTGCCCTCTCTCTCAGTCCTCTCGTCTGGGGCTGGGCGGCACTGCCCTCTCAGTCCTCCGTTGGGCTGGGCGGCACTGCCCTCTCAGTCCTCCGTTGGGAGCTGTGTAGAAACACTAAAGCCGTAGTGAGGTGCCTTTGACACGTTTGCAAACCTTATACGTTCACTAGGAAAGATTGAATCCTCCATATTTGTGCTGTGATGTGAACTGTGATAACCTGCTATAGGCGTAAACTGGTTCATAAACACAACTCATGTTGGGGTCTGTGGCTGAACTACGGTTCATAATTATATGTCATGTTTAGAAATCAAATCTTTAATTAGTCTCTCAGGCTTTATTCGTTGGTATTTATGCATGAAATGGACTATGGTTCAAAAGCAGTATTCAGGTGTAAAGGATTCCCAGGCCTTTAGGAAACACTAAAGCTTGTTAGTCTGTGATAATCTACTATAGGAAACTGTAAAGCTGCTGTTAGTCATGTGATGTGCTCACATTCAGGTACAACCTTTGTAAAGCTGTTGTTAGTCTGTTCAGTTAATGGGTACAGGACTCCAGACTACACTGCTATGGCCATTAGTCTGTGATAACCTGCTATAGGAAACACTAAAGCTGCTGTTAGTCTGTGATAACCTGCTATATGAAACAGGTAAAGCTGCTGTTAGTCTGTGATAACCTGCCCTCCCAGAAACCGTTAAAGCTGTTAGTCTGTGGCGGCACTGCCCTGTGATAACCTCCTATGGGGCTGCTGGTCTGTGATAACCTGCTACAGGAAACCTGTTAGTCTGTGATGGGGCTAGGAAACAGTAAAGCTGCTGTTAGTCCTCCGTTGGGGATAACCTGCTATAGGAAACTCTAAAGTCCTCCGTTGGGTAAAGCTGCTGTTAGTCTGTGATAACTCTGGGCGGCACTGCCCTCTCAGGAAACCTAAAGCTGCTGTTAGTCTGTGATAACCTGCTATAGGAAACACTAAAGCTGCTGTTAGTCTGTGATAACCCTATAGGAAACAGTAAAGCTGCTGTTAGTCTGTGATAACCTGCTACAGGAAACACTAAAGCTGCTGTTAGTCTGTGATAACCTGCTATAGGAAACAGTAAAGCTGCTGTCTGTGATAACCTGCTTCAGTGCTGTTAGTCTCTGCTATAGGAAACAGTAAAGCTGCTGTTAGTCTGGATAACTGCTACAGGAAACAGTAAAGTCCTGCTGTTGCTGCTGGTCTGTGATAACCTGCTATAGGAAACAGTAAAGCTGCTGTTAGTCTGTGATAACCTGCTATAGGAAACAGTAAAGCTGCTGTTAGTCTGTGATAACATGCTATAGGAAACACTAAAGCTGCTGTTAGTCTGTGATAACCTGCTATAGGAAACAGTAAAGCTGCTGTTAGTCTGTGATAACCTGCTATAGGAAACAGTAAAGCTGCTGTTAGTCTGTGATAACCTGCTATAGGAAACACTAAAGCTGCTGTTAGTCTGTGATAACCTGCTATAGGAAACAGTAAAGCTGCTGTTAGTCTGTGATAACCTGCTATAGGAAACACTAAAGCTGCTGTTAGTCTGTGATAACCTGCTATAGGAAACAGTAAAGCTGCTGTTAGTCTGTGATAACCTGCTATAGGAAACACTAAAGCTGCTGTTAGTCTGTGATAACCTGCTATAGGAAACAGTAAAGCTGCTGTTAGTCTGTGATAACCTGCTATAGGAAACAGTAAAGCTGCTGTTAGTCTGTGATAACCTGCTATAGGAAACAGTAAAGCTGCTGTTAGTCTGTGATAACCTGCTATAGGAAACACTAAAGCTGCTGTTAGTCTGTGATAACCTGCTATAGGAAACACTAAAGCTGCTGTTAGTCTGTGATAACCTGCTATAGGAAACAGTAAAGCTGCTGTTAGTCTGTGATAACCTGCTATAGGAAACAGTAAAGCTGCTGTTAGTCTGTGATAACCTGCTATAGGAAACAGTAAAGCTGCTGTTAGTCTGTGATAACCTGCTATAGGAAACAGTAAAGCTGCTGTTAGTCTGTGATAACCTGCTATAGGAAACAGTAAAGCTGCTGTTAGTCTGTGATAACCTGCTATAGGAAACACTAAAGCTGCTGTTAGTCTGTGATAACCTGCTATAGGAAACACTAAAGCTGCTGTTAGTCTGTGATAACCTGCTATAGGAAACAGTAAAGCTGCTGTTAGTCTGTGATAACCTGCTATAGGAAACAGTAAAGCTGCTGTTAGTCTGTGATAACCTGCTATAGGAAACAGTAAAGCTGCTGTTAGTCTGTGATAACCTGCTATAGGAAACAGTAAAGCTGCTGTTAGTCTGTGATAACCTGCTATAGGAAACAGTAAAGCTGCTGTTAGTCTGTGATTCAGTCTGTGATATAGGAAACAGTAAAGCTGCCTAGTCTGATAACCTGCACACACACACACACACACACACACACACACACACACACACACTGAGACACAAACACAGCAGTAGCTCCTCCTACACCGTGGTTGTTTTTGGAAGTCTAATTGGACCCCATGCTGCCTTTAATCCTGTTCAGCACAAAGCAGACCACCAGGTGTGTGTGTGTGTGTGTGTGTGTGTGTGTGTGTGTGTGTGTGCGTGTGTTGTCTGTGTGTGCATGTGTGACAAACTACTGCTGTGTGTGTGTTCGTGTGTGTATAAAAAATGTCCTTGACCTAGATGTGGTGCAGCTTTCAACAGAACCCAACTATGTCAGGAAACAGCATAAGAAGTTACCTGTACAACACAAAGGTTGAGTCTTAAATGTCACCCTATCCCTTATATAGTGCACTACTTTTGACCAGGGCCCATAGATTTTTTGCCATAAGGTTTGCACTATATATGGAATTTGGGGGCATTTGGGACACAAACAGATGTACAATGGTCAGGAATGACAATATTCTTAATATAGGCATATATTTTGGAAGGAACTGTTACACACACATACACCAGGTTTAATCCAGGTGAAAGATATGACCCCTTATTGATGTCACTTGTTAAATCCACTTAATTCAGTGTTGATGAAGGAGGACTTTTAAGCCTTGAAATAATTGAGAGATGGATTGTGTATGTGTGCCATTCAGAGGGTGAATGGGTAAGACAAAATATTTAAGTGCCTTTGAATGGGGTATGATAGTAGGTGCCAGGCGCACAAGTTTGAGTGTGTCAAGGACGGCAATGCTGCCGGGTTTTTCCATGCTCAACCGTTTCCCGTGTGTATCATGAATGGTCCACCACCCAAAGGACATCAGGCCAACTTGACACAACTGTGGGAAGCATTTGAGCCAACATGGGACAGCATCCCTGTGGAACGCTTTTGACAATTGAGGCTGTTCTGAGGGCAAAAAGGGAGCAACTCAATATTGGAAGGTGTTCTTAATGTTTTGTTCACTCAGTGTACGTAGGTTTCATAGTGTCATTACTTGTCAGTGGAAGACTGATCTCATGCTATAGGAATTCTGATGATCATAGCTGGAAATTATCTCTCTGTCTGTCGGTTTCTCTGTGTCTCTCTCTTTCTCTCTGTCTCTGTCTGTCTTTTCTCTCTCACTCTAGCTCTCTCTTCCTCTGTCTTTCTGCTCTCTCTTCCTCTGTCTTTCTGCTCTCTTTCTTTTTCTTCTGTTTTCTTCACTTGTTACGGTCTATACCACTGTCCTTCTCTGTCCTCTCCTCTAATGGCAGAAAGCTAGCTTCATTTCAAAAGAAAGGCCCTGTAACGTCCAGTTCTTTTCATATATCATGAACCTTTCTCTCTCTCCCTCTCATCCTTTTCTTTCTCTCTGTCTATTCCAGTGCCTATTCCTCCCACAGCCCTCTGATTACCTTTGTCTTCCACCCTGCTGTGTGCTTCAGCCATGATGTAATACCAGCCTAATCTAGGCTGAGCTTCATTTGACAGTGCTGCTATTTACCTGTTTTTTTTTTAAATACAGAATTTACCCCAGAAAGTCCAGTTGAGCTTAGGAGAAGTGGTGTAGTCTGCTCAGCTCTGTACATTTCTCCCTCTGTCTGTCTCTCTCTCTCTCCTACAGCTCCTGGCCTATGTCCTGGTTTTGACAGAAATGAAAGGAACATTGGCTTCTCTTCAACAACGCTGTTTTAAACGTCTGAAGCCTTTCCTGTCAGAAACGATACGCTCCAAAACATTGGCTCGTCATCGCAGTATTTCCACACACGCATGCATCCACTCAAACACACGCATCCACTCAAACGCAAGCATCCACTCAAACGAATCCACTCAAATGCATGCATCCACTCAAACGCATCCACTCAAACGCATGCATCCACTCAAACACACGCATCCACTCAAACACACGCATCCACTCAAACGCAATCCACTCCACGCATCCACTCCACGCATCCATCCACTCACGCATGCATCCACTCCAACACACGCATCCACTCCAATCCACACGCATCCACTCCAACACACGCATCCACTCCAACACACGCATCCACTCACGCATCCACTCCAACACACGCATCCACTCCAACACACATCCATCCACTCCAACACACGCATCCACTCCAACACACGCATCCACTCAAACACACGCATCCACTCCACACACGCATCCACTCCAACACACGCATCCACTCCAACACACGCATCCACTCAAACACACATCTCAACACACGCATCCACTCCAACACACGCATCCACTCAACACACACATCCACTCACACACACGCATCACACATCCACTCAACACACGCATCCACTCACACACACGCATCCACTCAAACACACGCATCCAAACACACGCATCCACTCAAACACACGCATCCACTCAAACACACGCATCCACTCAAACACACGCATCCACTCAAACACACGCATCCACTCACACACGCATCCACTCAAACACACGCATCCACTCAAACACACGCATCCACTCAAACACACGCATCCACTCACACACACGCATCCACTCACACGCATCCACTCAAACACACGCATCCACTCAAACACGCATCCACTCACACACGCATCCACTCAAACACACGCATCCACTCAAACGCATCCACTCAAACACATCCACTCAAACACACGCATCCACTCAAACACACGCATCCACTCAAAACACATCCACTCAAACACACGCATCCACTCAAACACACGCATCACTCAAACACACGCATCCACTCAAAACACATCCACTCAAACACACGCATCCACTCAAACACATCCACTCAAACACATCCACTCAAACACATACATCCACTCAAACGCATCTACTCAAACACATGCATCATTCAAACGCATGCATCCACTCAAACGCATCCACTCAAACACATCTACTCAAACACACGCATCCACTCAAACGCATCACTCAAACACACGCATCCACTCAAACGCATCCTACTCAAACACACGCATCCACTCAAACGCATCCACTCAAACACATCTACTCAAACACACGCATCCACTCAAACGCATCTACTCAAACACACGCATCCACTCAAACGCACCTACTCAAACACACGCATCCACTCAAACACACGCATCCACTCAAACACACGCATCCACTCAAACACATGCATCCACTCAAACACATGCATCCACTCAAACACATGCATCCACTCAAACACATGCATCCACTCAAACACATGCATTCCAGATGTAAGAGCTGGTATTTACCCTGACCTTGCCTTAAAGGGAGAGTTCATCTAAAATATGTGGAATTAGACATGAAACGCAGAAATGCTAATATCGTTGATATTGACTTACATTGGGGTTTTTGCCACGAATATGAACAAAAGTTGTATTTCGGAGACATTGGCCAGGTGAATAAACCAAACATGAAATGATGTATTACCTTAAAGGGTGCTTTGGATTAACTATCCCTTTAAATGTGTGACTTTGGTCTGCCTCTAAAAACCAGAAGTGTTGAAAGAGTATGTCTTAGGCTGGGAAAGACTGGTACTAGGAGATCTGTGAACCTCTAGTAGTAGTGTGTGAAGAGTAGAACTATAGTGCCCTGTTAGAAAGAAAACACACACACTTGAGTGCTGGCTAACCTGTTATTATATAGGCCTGTGATTTACCGTGTGGTGCTGAGTGGACACCGTGGCACATAGTAAAGGGGCTGTGTCTGTGTCGAGGCCTGACATCTTTTATGCAAGTGTGTGGCTGAGTTGGAGAGGAAGAAAGAATTCCAGCCATTAATACACTGTGTGTGTGTGTGTGTGTGTGTGTGTGTGTGTGTGTGTGTGTGTGTGTGTGTGTGTGTGTGTGTGTGTGTGTGTGTGTGTGTGTGTGTGTGTGTGTGTGTGTGTGTGTGTGTGTGTGTGTGTGTGTGTGTGTGTGTGTGCGCGAGGCCTTACTTGTCTTAAATAGAAAATATTCAGATCAGATGAGCAGACACTTGACTGAAGCCTTCCGGGAGAACCTTTTGTCCTCCTGAGACAAAGGGAAGAAAGAGAAGGAGGAGGGATGAGAAAAAATGAAATGAATGAGTGAAGACTCACCATATGAGGCATCGCTGCTCTGCTCTCACGAGATGAGCACCACTGAAACTAAAGCTCTGCTGAGCTTCGCAAAACGGAGGAATTCTCAAGACATCAGACAGGAATAGTTTTGATATTTTATATGGAATAATAGGCTTCAACTTATTGCTTTCAACGTCAAAACTACAAATTGGTAGAAAGACTAAATTCACCTGGGGTTTTAGCGTTTGTGTTTTTAGGTTTTATAACTGACTGTAATTACATCGGAAAAGCTTTAAATATGTCAAGCTCGTGACTTTGTTGTGACTGAAAGTTGGCTCCCAGTGTTCCTAACGTAAACTCCTAATGTTCCTCTAAGTGGGAGTTGGAGTCAGTCATTTGGCTCTATGGGGCTGATAGGAGATGTTAGGTTTAGACAAGAGTATACACACACACGTACGCATGCGCAACAGCAAACCATTTCAACCTTGTACAACTGTCTGCCAGTTTCCATCAAAACATTCCTCCAGATGAATGGAAAAGATAGTCACCATCTAAAATAATGTAAATGACATTCAACAAGTTATTAAACCATTTCAGCCTGACATGCAGCCCGCCAGACTCCATCAGAACAAACTGTCCTTGTGACAGACAGACATGCAGCCCGCCAGACTCCATCAGAACAAACTGTCCTTGTGACAGACAGACATGCAGCCCGCCAGACTCCATCAGAACAAACTGTCCTTGTGACAGACAGACATGCAGCCCGCCAGACTCCATCAGAACAAACTGTCCTTGTGACAGACAGACATGCAGCCCGCCAGACTCCATCAGAACAAACTGTCCCTGTGACAGACAGACATGCAGCCCGCCAGACTCCATCAGAACAAACTGTCCCTTGTGACAGACAGACATGCAGCCCGCCAGACTCCATCAGAAAAAACTGTCCCAGTGACAGACAGACAGACGACATGCAGCCCGCCAGACTCCATCAGAACAAACTGTCCTTGTGACAGACAGACATGCAGTCCGCCAGACTCCATCAGAACAAACTGTCCTTGTGACAGACAGACATGCAGCCCGCCAGACTCCATCAGAACAAACTGTCCTTGTGACAAACAGACATGCAGCCCGCCAGACTCCATCAAAACAAACTGTCCTTGTGACAGACAGACATGCAGCCCGCCAGACTCCATCAGAACAAACTGTCCTGTGACAGACAGACATGCAGCCCGCCAGACTCCATCAGAACAAACTGTCCTTGTGACAGACAGACATGCAGCCCGCCAGACTCCATCAGAACAAACTGTCCCTGTGACAGACAGACATGCAGCCCGCCAGACTCCATCAGAACAAACTGTCCTTGTGACAGACAGACATGCAGCCCGCCAGACTCCATCAGAACAAACTGTCCTTGTGTCAGACAGACATGCAGCCCGCCCGACTCCATCAGAAGAAACTGTCCTTGTGACAGACAGACATGCAGCCCGCCAGACTCCATCAGAATCAGAACAAACTGTCCCTGTGACAGACAGACATGCAGCCCGCCAGACTCCATCAGAACAAACTGTCCCTGTGACAGACAGACATGCAGCCCGCCAGACTCCATCAGAACAAACTGTCCCTGTGACAGCCAGACATGCAGTCCGCCAGACTCCATCAGAACAAACTGTCCCTGTGACAGACAGACATGCAGCCCGCCAGACTCCATCAGAACAAACTGTCCCTGTGACAGACAGACATGCAGCCCGCCAGACTCCATCAGAACAAACTGTCCTTGTGACAGACAGACATGCAGCCCGCCAGACTCCATCAGAACAAACTGTCCTTGTGACAGACAGACATGCAGCCCGCCAGACTCCATCAGAACAAACTGTCCCTGTGACAGACAGACATGCAGCCCGCCAGACTCCATCAGAACAAACTGTCCCTGTGACAGACAGACATGCAGCCCACCAGACTCCATCAGAACAAACTGTCCTTGTGACAGACAGACATGCAGCCCGCCAGACTCCATCAAAACAAACTGTCCTTGTGACAGACAGACAGACAGACAGACAGACAGACATGCAGCCCGCCAGACTCCATCAAAACAAACTGTCCTTGTGACACAGACATGCAGCCCGCCAGACTCCATCAGAACAAACTGTCCCTGTGACAGACAGACATGCAGCCCGCCAGACTCCATCAGAACAAACTGTCCTTGTGACAGACAGACATGCAGCCCGCCAGACTCCATCAGAACAAACTGTCCTTGTGTCAAACAGACATGCAGCCCGCCAGACTCCATCAGAAGAAACTGTCCTTGTGACAGACAGACATGCAGCCCGCCAGACTCCATCAGAACAAACTGTCCCTGTGACAGACAGACATGCAGCCCGCCAGACTCCATCAGAACAAACTGTCCCTGTGACAGCCAGACATGCAGCCCGCCAGACTCCATCAGAACAAACTGTCCCTGTGACAGACAGACATGCAGCCCGCCAGACTCCATCAGAACAAACTGTCCCTGTGACAGACAGACATGCAGCCCGCCAGACTCCATCAGACAAACTGTCCCTGTGACAGACAGACATGCAGCCCGCCAGACTCCATCAGAACAAACTGTCCTTGTGACAGACAGACATGCAGCCCGACCAGACACCATCAGAACAAACTGTCCTTGTGACAGACAGACATGCAGCCCACCAGACTCCATCAGAACAAACTGTCCTTGTGACAGACAGACAGACAGACAGACATGCAGCCCGCCAGACTCCATCAAAACAAACTGTCCTTGTGACAGACAGACAGACAGACAGACAGACATGCAGCCCGCCAGACTCCATCAAAACAAACTGTCCTTGTGTCAGACAGACATGCAGCCCGCCAGACTCCATCAGAACAAACTGTCCTTGTGACAGACAGACATGCAGCCCGCCAGACTCCATCAGAACAAACTGTCCTTGTGTCGGACAGACATGCAGCCCGCCAGACTCCATCAGAACAAACTGTCTTTGTGTCTTTCCTCTTTGTTTTACAGACAAACAGACAGACAGACAGACACAGACCATTATGTTTTTCTAGCAGACAGCAGCATTTGAATAGAAAGACAGCTGACATTTAGAGACAGACATTACTGTCATTGACTCATGACCAAGCCACTGGGTTATGTCTCTGTGTGTCCTCTCTCTCTGTGTGTGTGTGTGTGTGTGTGTCCTCTCTCTCTGTGTGTGTGTGTGTGTGTGTGTGTGTGTGTGTGTGTGTGTGTGTGTGTGTGTGTGTGTGTGTGTGTGTGTGTGTGTGTGTGTGTGTGTGTGTGTGTGTGTGTGTGTGTGTGTGTGTGTGTGTGTGTGTGTGTGTGTGTGTGTGTGTGTGTGTGTGTGTGTGTGTGTGTGTGGCGAACAGTAGCTATTTTATGAAACCGACTGGCACAATTAACAAGGTCTCAACAATGAGCTGATGGTGTGAGAGAAAGACCGGAGGAGAAGACGGATTGATGAACTGATGGTTTGTTTCTCTCTTTCTTTCTCTCTCCTCTCCCCCTCTCTGTAAGGTGAGGTCAGTGGTGCCTGTTTAAGAGGTGTGTGTCCAGTGAGCTGTGGGAAGCTTAAAGTCCATCTTGACATTTTCACACACTAATGACTTTTCCGGAAGCTCTAATTTTCCATTGTGTTCCTCGGTTTGTGTGTGTGTGAGTTTTTCTGAATCCCGTCAGACAGGCTGTGCCTTTTGAGGCGCTTCAAATGTTACCCTCATTACCTGTGTGTGTGTGTTCCCTCATTCTCACAGAAAGTTATATACCTCGTCCCTACCTCCCTCTCTCCCTCGCACGTTGACACACTCCTCCCTCGTGGTCACACAGAAAAACACCTACACCGACATTGTTAAAGAAATACTCTCTACATTGTGGGGTCAGTCACCTTTCTCTCACAAACACACAACATCTTTATACCTAATGTGAATGACATGTATTACCGGTCATCTGCATGACTCATGACTGTGCTAGCCCACTGAGCTAAAGCCTAGCTCACTATCACCACCTCAGCTACACATACACAAAACACACAGCTCAAAACACACAGCTCAAAACACAACACACAGCTCAAAACACACCACACGCAGCCAAAACACACAGCTCAACACACAGCTCAACACACACAGCTCAAACATAGTTACATTACAGAAAGGAAGCAATGGAGGTTGTATAAGAAACCAGGATAACATTCTAAAAGCCTGTTAGGGAAACTAACAGTCTGAGGTCAGAAGGGGTCAGAGGTTAAATAATACTATTGTCTAAGCTATAAAGAAAGACTTTGCTCTTTGGAGTACTGTAGGCAATAATAGCTTTGGGATAATGCACTGTCAGAGTGACTAAGCTACCCCTGGGAAGCTACAGAAATTCTAGATTAGGGCAGACATTTTGATTGATTTATTGATTGGTTGTTTGGTGGGTTGCTTGTTTTGCATGAACAAAGCTGCTGCATAGACACAGATATATAGGTTGTGTCCCAAAGGCACCCTGTTCCCTACATAGTGCACTACATTTGTCAAGTTCCCTTTGGCCTCTGGTAAAAAGTAATGCATTGTATAAGGAATAGAGTGCCATTTGGGATGCAGCTTCCTATATATATAATACATCCCTTGTACAATATGTAGCCTATATTCTCCATATAAAGCCTAAAGGGAAATTCTAATTTTATGACCAAACCCTCAACATCTGGTGTTGGGCCCTAGCCAGAATAGAGGCACTTTGATGCTGCTGTGTGTGTGTGTGTGTTGTGTGTGTGTGTGTGTGTGTGTGTGTGTGTGTGTGTGTGTGTGTGTGTGTGTGTGTGTCTGGCAGCATCTGAAAGGCTCTTGTGAAGATGAATAGTAATAATAATGATGAGACAGTGTTCAGCACCTCTCTGTTGATGTATCCCTGAGCCAGCCCACACTCCCAGCCCCGAGAGAGAGAGAATTGAGAACGCACACAGGCACACACATACACGCCCACACACACACTCAGAGGAATGTCACGTGCCACCTTAATTGTGGACCAGCGGAGAGTGGATGGAATGATTTACACAGACACTGACATCTTGAAGGCCGAGTGTTTCACCCCTCTTCTTCCCTTCTCTCTTTCTCTCACAGCCTTTCATTTCCATGTTGAGACTAGTCTGATAACCTGGCTGTGGGACTGACTGGTTGTGGTTGACAACATCTGTAGGAGGTGTGTGTGAATGTGTGCAGACTGGATGTCCTGCTCCCTTAAATCAGTCATCTCATTGTCTGTATAAAAGGACACACAGAAGAAACCTCAACAAATGCTTTTGTTGGTTAGTTTCAAAGCATCACAATAACAGTTTTGCTCTTTACTGTCATGCTATAGCTGGCAGTCTGATCATTTTTTCCTCTCTCCTGGGGAATGAGAACAAGGACAAATAAGATGAACTTTTTAAAATAAACCTGTAGATCTTTAAAAATGACAATAAAAACATTGGAAGAGAGATTCTAGCTAAAGCTAAAACCACTAGCCTGCTAAACATCTGTAGTCTGTTGGTTCCAGAAGGTAAGTAGTGCTGTGTTGGTTTTAATAATGACCTGTTGTTCCACCTCATGACTCCCATCAGATTAGATCAAGTATCACCCTGTGTGTGTATGTGGTGTGTCAGATCAGCCAATGGTAGGCCAGCAGTGTGTGTGTGTGTGTGTGTGTCACATGCCATGTCTAATCCACAGTTACACAGCTCCACAGGGGGCCCAATTAGAGTATATTAGATTAGATTATTAAGGGGATGCTGGCCACTCCCTACATGGGTGTTAAAGTGTGTGTGTGTGTGTGTGTGTGTGTGTGTGTGTGTGTGTGTGTGTGTGTGTGTGTGACCTGCAGTCTCTCTCAGAGTATCTTCCAGTTAAAACAGACCAGGAAGATTGAAGAGGAGATGCACACAGATACAACATAGCTAACAGACACAGCAGTGGAACAACAGCGGTTCTTTATTCCATTGGACATCTAATCCCAACAACGCCTCATCCCATTGGACAGAGGAGCATTCTGAATATCAATCTCATTGGACATTTGTTAACCAACCTAACACTCAGTCTACAGCTGTACAAAGGAACTGTCTGACTTGATATGTAGGATAGTCAATATGTCACAGTCATTGACGAACCTGCACTTTACATCAGAACAGAGTCATTTTGAGACATCAGAACAGCTCTGACACCAACAGAGCTGTTCTGAACTTCCTTATTTCCATCGTCTTCAAGAGGTGAGTTTTTCATTTCTTGACGCACGAGGTTAGACAATGGAGCATTTGGATGCTTTAAAAACATCTCAAATCTTAGTTTGCCAAAAGCATTGATGAGCCACAGACACAGCTTCTTCAGTCTGGTGTCAGTATACTGACACCCTCCTTTTCTATTCAACAACAAAAGCATTGATGAGCCACAGACACAGCTTCTTCAGTCTGGTGTAGGTATACTGCCCTCCTTCTGGTATACTGCCTTCCTTTCTATTCAACAACAAAAGCATTGATGAGCCACAGACACAGCTTCTCTATTCACTGCCTTCCTTTTCTACAACAAAAGCATTGATGAGCCACAGACACAGCTTCTTCAGTCTGGTGTCGGTATACTGCCTTCCTTTTCTATTCAACAACAAAAGCATTCATTTTGAGTCTGTTTGTGAAAGAGTGTTGAGACTCAAAAAGACAGAACTTGATTTCTGGAAGCTTGAAACGGTGACCCATTCAGCGTCGGCAGTGAGAAACTGTCATGGATTTCAGGTGCTCAACATCCACCTTTCTCCTGGTGTTGAGGACAGTGTTGATTTCAGCTTGATCCACTATTTGAAGAATCTAAACGACATGGAGGTTTCTGTTCATTTCAATATCAATATGAGCTCAATGTCCTTTGTGACCCTCCGGGGGTCCTGTCACATGGCTGAGGAGACTTGCCTTGTGTTACTTTCACATCACAAACATCACCCCAGAGCAGTTCTGTTTGATACATCTGACATGGCTGGATTTCAAATGCAATAAAATCTATTTAAGGGACATGGTAAACTGAGGTTCTTATACCTATAGGTGATAACAGGATTTCTCAGAATACAGAGAACAGTTTCTTTGCCCTACACAGCTTGGAAACCCTAACACTTTAATATAACCCAGTTATAAACATCTGCATTCATCCACCTCACCTCCCTAAATAACATATATTTAGACTTTCCTCCTCCTCCTAGTGAGTCACAGACAAGTTGAAATCTGACCCATATATTTTGTGTCTTCCCTTACTCTCAACATCACCATGGACATCACCCCAAAACAAGACTTTGTCCTTCAGCTCACTACTCCATCTAATGTGATCTTCAAGACTGCTGGAGACCATTCTTCCAGTCAGTTGTCTGCCTCAAGGCCATGACAGATATCTCCTGTGTGGGTCTCACTTTGCTGCAAAGTACTTCACCTCCCTGCAGGAGTTTGAGTTCCAGTTGGTTTTCTCACCAGAGTTTGTGGACATGAGTGACCTGAACAGCTTTGGGCAGCTAAGGTGTCTGACACGGATGAAAGTGGACCTCATCGTTCAGCATCATGTTCCACAATCTGTCCAGACTGGAGAGCCTGAACCTTATGGAATGTAGAATCCTCACTCTGTAGAAGGAGCTGAGCAGAGATCTGCAGTCCCTCAGTGTGATTAAATGTCCTGCTATAGAGGAGTTCAGTATGTTGGACAGCTTTCCAGAGCCCTTCACCTTCCTGAGGTTTATGGAGTTCTTTGGTCCTCACCTGCACTGCAGCTGTGATAATGCCTGTCTGGACAACTGGGCCAGGAGACGGCAACATGTCCAGGTCATATTTTGGCTTGAGGGAGAGCTGGAGATGACATGCAAAAATGAAAATGATATCCAAAACCTCCGCAGGTACTCGGAGGCCCACTGTTCCCTGGATGTGCGTTTTGTCCTGTTCATCTGCACCTCCCGGGACCTGCTCCTCTTCATACTGGTGGTGCTGCCCCATCAGCTGGCTGGGGACCACCTGCTGGCCTTCTGCCACATTGCCCGTAGTTGACTAGAAGAGGTGGTGCAGAGGCCCAACCCAGAGCCCCATCAGCTGGCTGGGGACCACCTGCTGGCCTTCTGCCACATTGCCCGTAGTTGACTAGAAGAGGTGGTACAGAGGCCCAACCCAGAGCCCCATCAGCTGGCTGGAGACCACCTGCTGGCCTTCTGCCACATTGCCCGTAGTTGACTAGAAGAGGTGGTGCAGAGGCCCATGGCCCCATCAGCTGGCTGGGGACCACCTGCTGGCCTTCTGCCACATTCCCGTAGTTGACTAGAAGAGGTGGTACAGAGGCCCACAGAGCCCCATCAGCTGGCTGGAGACCACCTGCTGGCCTTCTGCCACATTGCCCGTAGTTGGAAGAGGTGGTGCAGAGGCCCAACCCAGTGGCCCCATCAGCTGGCTGGGGACCACCTGCTGGCCTTCTGCCACATTGACTAGAAGAGGTGGTGCAGAGGCCCAACCCAGAGCCCCATCAGCTGGCTGGAGACCACCTGCTGGCCTTCTGCCACATTGCCCGTAGTTGACTAGAGAGGTGGTGCAGAGGCCCAACCCAGGCTGTGGGACCACTATGATGCCTTTGTGTCATACAGTGGTAGAGACGGCGCTGGGTGATGGAGCAGCTGCTGCCGGGCCTCCTTCCTGTGTCTCTGTCTGCACAGTAGGGACTTCCAGCTGGGAAGGAAATCATGGATAACAGCACAGACGGCCTCTAGGCAGCCGTCACGCTCAGGGTCTGGTGAGTCGTCACTACCTGCGCAGTAGCTGGTGCTCCTTGGAGCTGCGACTGGACACCTGGCATCTGCTGGTGGAGCACACGGACATCCTTATCCTGGTCTTCCTGGAGGACATACACCCCTAGGCAGCTGTCTGGCCACCACCACCTGGCCAGGCTGGTCAAGACCAGGACCTACCTGGACTGGCCCCAGAACCTACCTGGACTGGCCCCAGGACCCGGCTCTGCAGCCAGCCTTCTGGGACTGCCTGTGGACCAAATTGGCCCCTACTGAACCACTCCCTGCACAGTAACACAACACATAGATAGGAATACATGTCCACCTGTCTACCATGACAGGGGTATTCAATATTTATATACATAAACATTTTTGCTTTTGATGTTTTGTTCAGTACTATCATCATTTATTTAATGTGAAGTATACTCTATGACTTACCTAATACCAAACCTACTAACTAACTAGGGCTGAGATTTTTATGTTACCAACAAGTGCATTGCACAACCAACAATACACCTTTTACAAGGGCAATATCCCAAACGTTCACAGCGATCACATTCATGGTTAACTCTGCGGATGTAGGTTCAGGTAGAAATTGCCTATGTTAAGTGCTGTGTACTTGTTGAAAGTGCATCTGATTTGAATCCCGGCCTGGTTAACTACAGTGCCTTCAATAGGAATTCACACCCCTTGCCTTTTTCCACGTTTTGTTGTTTTACAGCCTGCATTTAAAATGGATTCAACTGAGATTTTGTGTCACTGGCCTACACACAATACGGCATAATGTCACAGTGTTATGTTATGAATTATGTTTACAAATTCATGAAAATGAAAAAGGTGAAATGTCTTGAGTCAATAAGTAATCAACCCATTTGTTATGGCAAGCCTCACTTTGGGTGAAATAATAGTGTTTAACATGATTTTTGAAGGACTACCTCATCTCTGTACTCAGCACATACAATTATCTGCAAGGTCCCTCAGTCGAGTAATCAATTTCAAACACAGATTCAACTGTAAAGACCAGGGAGGTTTTCCAAT
>NW_027015596.1:110000-133953 GCF_036934945.1 Oncorhynchus masou masou
CTGTCTGGTAGGGAGACATACCAGGGATGTAGAGATCAGCTGTCTGGTAGGGAGACATACCAGGGCTGTAGAGATCAGCTGTCTGGTAGGGAGACATACCAGGGCTGTAGAGATCAGCTGTCTGGTAGGGAGACATACCAGGGCTGTAGAGATCAGCTGTCTGGTAGGGAGACATACCAGGGCTGTAGAGATCAGCTGTCTGGTAGGGAGACATACCAGGGCTGTAGAGATCAGCTGTCTGGTAGGGAGACATACCAGGGCTGTAGAGATCAGCTGTCTGGTAGGGAGACATACCAGGGCTGTAGAGATCAGCTGTCTGGTAGGGAGACATACCAGGGCTGTAGAGATCAGCTGTCTGGTAGGGAGACATACCAGGGCTGTAGAGATCAGCTGTCTGGTAGGGAGACATACCAGGGCTGTAGAGATCAGCTGTCTGGTAGGGAGACATACCAGGGCTGTAGAGATCAGCTGTCTGGTAGGGAGACATACCAGGGCTGTAGAGATCAGCTGTCTGGTAGGGAGACATACCAGGGCTGTAGAGATCAGCTGTCTGGTAGGGAGACATACCAGGGCTGTAGAGATCAGCTGTCTGGTAGGGAGACATACCAGGGCTGTAGAGATCAGCTGTCTGGTAGGGAGACATCACAGGCAGATGAATGTGCTACAGACCATTTTCCATCTTGGGTAAATGACAGGGCAGCTCTGTCTCACCAACTATTTAATACTGCGCCAGGCCAGGCGAAGAAGCCAGGCGTCAGACTTGCAAATGGAAGTGTGAGTGTGAGGGGAAATTAATGTGTGTGTGTGTCTGTGTGCAATACCTTGTCTTGCATCTGACTTGCAAATAGCAGAGATTTGGACACGGCCCCTGTTTACATTTGTGTGCTCTCCGTGGCTCGTTGATGCATGGCACATGCAAATGAGGTGAACTTTGTTAAAATCCCAGATTGAGCTTTCGGGAAAAATTATCAACGCGATGCGTCAGCGCTGCTCGGCCGTGTGTCAGCTCCCATTTATCAGACAACCTTGTTATTTATGTGTAGTCTCGCTACTTCCCACCATGCAACAGGGATTGTTTGTGAGTGCAGCGGATAGAAAAAGACGGATGCATAATTTCTGTCCATTTTTTCCCATCTATCAAGGCACTCTAATATATGAGGTTGTTTTTCAATGCCGTTCTGTCGGCTCTGGCCCTTCAAGGTGTATCTCCACTGACTCGCTAAGTTGCAACACATTCAGATATTTTGACTGAGTATAAATGCATAAGGAGAAATATTTTCATTAAAATATATCATTATTTAATTCAATAAGATTTCAATCAAGGCCAATATGAGTTAGATTCCTCTGAAGATGAGCTTCGCTGTGTTGGAGTTGGGTCTGTTGATGGGAGGACAGTTCTGCTTCGATGGCATATTACTGGCCTTTGGAACCACATGTGTCATTTGATTGGAGTCTGGTTGGCTGTGTTTCTCTCTCTCTCTCTGTGTGTAAGGCCTCTGATTGGAGTCTGGTTGGCTGTGTTTTCTCTCTCTCTGTGTGTGTGTAAGGCCTCTGATTGGAGTCTGGTTGGCTGTGTTTTCTCTCTCTCTGTGTGTGTAAGGCCTCTGATTGGAGTCTGGTTGGCTGTGTTTCTCTCTCTCTCTGTGTGTGTAAGGCCTCTGATTGGAGTCTGGTTGGCTGTGTTTCTCTCTCTCTGTGTGTGTAAGGCCTCTGATTGGAGTCTGGTTGGCTGTGTTTCTCTCTCTCTCTGTGTGTGTGTAAGGCCTCTGATTGGAGTCTGGTTGGCTGTGTTTCTCTCTCTGTGTGTGTGTAAGGCCTCTGATTGGAGTCTGGTTGGCTGTGTTTCTCTCTCTCTCTGTGTGTGTGTAAGGCCTCTGATTGGAGTCTGGTTGGCTATGTTTCTCTCTCTCTCTGTGTGTAAGGCCTCTGATTGGAGTCTGATTGGCTGTGTTTCTCTCTCTGTGTGTGTGTGTAAGGCCTCTGATTGGAGTCTGGTTGGCTGTGTTTCTCTCTCTCTCTGTGTGTAAGGCCTCTGATTGGAGTCTGGTTGGCTGTGTTTCTCTCTGTGTCTGTGTGTGTGTAAGGCCTCTGATTGGAGTCTGGTTGGCTGTGTTTCTTTCTCTGTGTGTGTAAGGCCTCTGATTGGAGTCTGGTTGGCTGTGTTTCTCTCTCTCTGTGTGTGTGTAAGGCCTCTGATTGGAGTCTGGTTGGCTGTGTTTCTCTCTCTCTGTGTGTGTGTAAGGCCTCTGATTTGAGTCTGGTTGGCTGTGTTTTTCTCTCTCTCTGTGTGTGTAAGGCCTCTGATTGGAGTCTGGTTGGCTGTGTTTCTGGTTGGCTGTGTTTCTCTCTCTGTGTGTGTAAGGCCTCTGATTGGAGTCTGGTTGGCTGTGTTTCTCTCTCTCGTGTGTGTGTAAGGCCTCTGATTGGAGTCTGGTTGGCTGTGTTTCTCTCTCTCTCTGTGTGTGTAAGGCCTCTGATTGGAGTCTGGTTGGCTGTGTTTCTCTCTCTCTGTGTGTGTAAGGCCTCTGATTGGAGTCTGGTTGGCTGTGTTTTCTTCTCTCTGTGTGTGTAAGGCCTCTGATTGGAGTCTGGTTGGCTGTGTTTCTCTCTCTCTGTGTGTGTGTAAGGCCTCTGATTGGAGTCTGGTTGGCTGTGTTTCTCTCTCTCTGTGTGTGTAAGGCCTCTGATTGGAGTCTGGTTGGCTGTGTTTCTCTCTCTCTGTGTGTGTAAGGCCTCTGATTGGAGTCTGGTTGGCTGTGTTTCTCTCTCTCTCTGTGTGTGTAAGGCCCTCTGATTGGAGTCTGATTGGAGTCTGATGGCTGTGTTTCTCTCTCTCTGTGTGTGTAAGGCCTCTGATTGGAGTCTAGTTGGCTGTGTTTCTCTCTCTCTGTGTATGTAAGGCCTCTGATTGGAGTCTGGTTGGCTGTGTTTCTCTCTCTCTGTGTGTGTAAGGCCTCTGTTTGGAGTCTGGTTGGCTGTGTTTCTCTCTCTCTCTCTGTGTGTGTAAGGCCTCTGATTGGAGTCTGGTTGGCTGTGTTTCTCTCTCTCTGTGTGTGTAAGGCCTCTGATTGGAGTCTGGTTGGCTGTGTTTTCTCTCTCTGTGTGTGTGTAAGGCCTCTGATTGGAGTCTGGTTGGCTGTGTTTTTCTCTCTCTCTCTGTGTGTGTAAGGCCTCTGATTGGAGTCTGGTTGGCTGTGTTTCTCTCTCTCTCTGTGTGTAAGGCCTCTGACTGGAGTCTGGCTGTGTTTCTTCTCTCTGTGTGTGTAAGGCCTCTGATTGGAGTCTGGTTGGCTGTGTTTCTCTCTCTCTCTGTGTGTAAGGCCTCTGATTGGAGTCTGGTTGGCTGTGTTTTCTCTCTCTGTGTGTGTAAGGCCTCTGATTGGAGTCTGGTTGGCTGTGTTTTCTCTCTCTCTGTGTGTGTAAGGCCTCTGATTGGAGTCTGGTTGGCTGTGTTTTCTCTCTCTCTGTGTGTGTAAGGCCTCTGATTGGAGTCTAGTTGGCTGTGTTTTCTCTCTCTGTGTGTGTAAGGCCTCTGTTTGGAGTCTGGTTGGCTGTGTTTCTCTTCTCTCTGTGTGTGTAAGGCCTCTGATTGGAGTCTGGTTTGCTGTGTTTCTCTCTCTCTCTCAGTGTGTGTAAGGCCTCTGATTTGAGTCTGGTTGGCTGTGTTTCTCTCTCTGTGTGTGTGTGTAAGGCCTCTGATTGGAGTCTGGTTGGCTGTGTTTCTCTCTCTCTCAGTGTGTGTAAGGCCTCTGATTTGAGTCTGGTTGGCTGTGTTTTCTCTCTGTGTGTGTGTGTAAGGCCTCTGATTGGAGTCTGGTTGGCTGTGTTTCTCTCTGTGTGTGTGTGTAAGGCCTCTGATTGGAGTCTGGTTGGCTGTGTTTCTCTCTCTCTCTGTGTGTGTAAGGCCTCTGATTGGAGTCTGGTTGGCTGTGTTTCTCTCTCTCTCTGTGTGTGTAAGGCCTCTGATTGGAGTCTGGTTGGCTGTGTTTCTCTCTCTGTGTGTGTGTGTAAGGCCTCTGATTGGAGTCTGGTTGGCTGTGTTTCTCTCTCTCTCTGTGTGTGTAAGGCCTCTGATTGGAGTCTGGTTGGCTGTGTTTCTCTCTCTCTCTCAGTGTGTGTAAGGCCTCTGATTGGAGTCTGGTTGGCTGTGTTTCTCTCTCTCTGTGTGTGTGTAAGGCCTCTGATTGGAGTCTGGTTGGCTGTGTTTCTTCTCTTCTCTCTGTGTGTGTAAGGCCTCTGATTGGAGTCTGGTTGGCTGTGTTTCTTTCTCTGTGTGTGTCTCTGATTGGAGTCTCTGTGTGTGTAAGGCCTCTGATTGGAGTCTGGTTGGCTGTGTTTCTCTCTCTCTCTGTGTGTGTAAGGCCTCTGATTGGAGTCTGATTGGCTGTGTTTCTCTCTCTCTCTGTGTGTGTAACGCCTCTGATTGGAGTCTGATCGGCTGTGTTTCTCTCTCCCTCTGTGTGTGTAAGGCCTCTGATTGGAGTCTAGTTGGCTGTGTTTTTCTCTCTCTCTGTGTATGTAAGGCCTCTGATTGGAGTCTGGTTGGCTGTGTTTCTTCTCTCTCTCTGTGTGTGTAAGGCCTCTGATTGGAGTCTGATTGGCTGTGTTTTCTCTCTCTCTCTGTGTGTGTAAGGCCTCTGATTGGAGTCTGATTGGCTGTGTTTCTCTCTCTCTGTGTGTGTAAGGCTTCTGATTGGAGTCTGTTGGCTGTGTTTCTCTGTCTGTGTGTGTAAGGCCTCTGATTGGAGTCTGTTCTGTGTCTCTCTCTCTGTGTGTAAGGCCTCTGATTGGAGTCTGGTTGGCTGTGTTTCTCTCTCTCTCTGCTATCTGTAAGGCCTCTGACTGGAGTCTGGTTGGCTGTGTTTCTCTCTCTCTGTGTGTGTAAGGCCTCTGATTGGAGTCTGGTTGGCTGTGTTTTCTCTCTCTCTCTCTGTGTGTAAGGCCTCTGATTGGAGTCTGGTTGGCTGTGTTTCTCTCTCTCTGTGTGTGTAAGGCCTCTGATTGGAGTCTGGTTGGCTGTGTTTCTCTCTCTCTCTGTGTGTGTAAGGCCTCTGATTGGAGTCTAGTTGGCTGTGTTTTCTCTCTCTGTGTGTGTAAGGCCTCTGTTTGGAGTCTGGTTTGCTGTGTCTCTCTTTCTCCTGTGTGTGTAAGGCCTCTGATTGGAGTCTGGTTTGCTGTGTTTCTCTCTCTCTGTGTGTGTAAGGCCTCTGATTTGAGTCTGGTTGGCTGTGTTTCTCTCTCTCTCTGTGTGTGTGTAAGGCCTCTGATTGGAGTCTGGTTTGCTGTGTTTCTCTCTCTCTCAGTGTGTGTAAGGCCTCTGATTTGAGTCTGGTCGGCTGTGTTTCTCTCTCTCTCTGTGTGTGTAAGGCCTCTGATTGGAGTCTGGTTGGCTGTGTTTCTCTCTCTCTCTGTGTGTGTAAGGCCTCTGATTGGAGTCTGGTTGGCTGTGTTTCTCTCTCTCTCTGTGTGTGTAAGGCCTCTGATTGGAGTCTGGTTGGCTGTGTTTCTCTCTCTGTGTGTGTGTGTAAGGCCTCTGATTGGAGTCTGGTTGGCTGTGTTTCTCTCTCTCTCTCTGTGTGTGTAAGGCCTCTGATTGGAGTCTGGTTGGCTGTGTTTCTCTCTCTCTCTCTGTGTGTGTAAGGCCTCTGATTGGAGTCTGGTTGGCTGTGTTTCTCTCTCTCTCTGTGTGTGTAAGGCCTCTGATTGGAGTCTGGTTGGCTGTGTTTCTCTCTCTCTCTGTGTGTGTGTAAGGCCTCTGATTGGAGTCTGGTTGGCTGTGTGTCTCTGTGTTGGCTGTGTCTGGTTCTCTCTCTCTCTCTCTCAGTGTGTGTAAGGCATCTGATTGGAGTCTGGTTGGCTGTGTTTCTCTCTCTCTGTGTGTGTAAGGCCTCTGATTGGAGTCTGGTTGGCTGTGTTTCTCTCTCTCTGTGTGTGTAAGGCCTCTGATTTGAGTCTGGTTTGCTGTGTTTCTCTGATTCAGTGTGTGTAAGCCTCTGATTTGAGTCTGGTTGGCTGTGTTTCTCTCTCTCTGTGTGTGTGTAAGGCCTCTGATTGGAGTCTGGTTGGCTGTGTTTTCTCTCTCTCTCTGTGTGTGTAAGGCCTCTGATTGGAGTCTGGTTGGCTGTGTTTCTCTCTCTCTCTCTGTGTTTGTAAGGCCTCTGATTGGAGTTGGTTGGCTGTGTTTCTCTCTCTGTGTGTGTGTGTAAGGCCTCTGATTGGAGTCTGGTTGGCTGTGTTTCTCTCTCTCTCTCTCAGTGTGTGTAAGGCCTCTGATTGGAGTCTGGTTGGCTGTGTTTCTCTCTCTCTCTGTGTGTGTAAGGCCTCTGATTGGAGTCTGGTTGGCTGTGTTTCTCTCTCTCTCTGTGTGTGTAAGGCCTCTGATTGGAGTCTGGTTGGCTGTGTTTCTCTCTCTCTCTCTGTGTGTGTGTAAGGCCTCTGATTGGAGTCTGGTTGGCTGTGTTTCTCTCTCTCTCTCTCTCTCTCTCTCTCATCTCTCTCTGTTTTCTCTCTCTCTTCTCTCTCTCTCACTTTCTCAGTGTGTGTAAGGCATCTGATTGGAGTCTGGTTGGCTGTGTTTCTCTCTCTCTGTGTGTAAGGCCTCTGATTGGAGTCTGGTTGGCTGTGTTTCTCTCTCTCTGTGTATGTAAGGCCTCTGATTGGAGTCTGGTTGGCTGTGTTTCTCTCTCTCTCTCTGTGTGTAAGGCCTCTGATTGGAGTCTGATTGGCTGTGTTTCTCTCTCTCTCTGTGTGTGTAACGCCTCTGATTGGAGTCTGATCGGCTGTGTTTCTCTCTCTCCTCTGTGTGTGTAAGGCCTCTGATTGGAGTCTAGTTGGCTGTGTTTCTCTCTCTCTGTGTGTGTAAGGCCTCTGATTGGAGTCTGGTTGGCTGTGTTTCTCTCTCTCTGTGTGTGTAAGGCCTCTGATTGGAGTCTGATTGGCTGTGTTTCTCTCTCTGTGTGTGTAAGGCCTCTGATTGGAGTCTGATTGGCTGTGTTTTCTCTCTCTGTGTGTGTAAGGCTTCTGATTGGAGTCTGGTTGGCTGTGTTTTTCTCTCTCTGTGTGTGTGTAAGGCCTCTGATTGGAGTCTGGTTGGCTGTGTTTCTTTCTCTCTCTGTGTGTGTAAGGCCTCTGATTGGAGTCTGTTGGCTGTGTTTCTCTCTCTCTCTGTGTGTAAGGCCTCTGATTGGAGTCTGGTTGGCTGTGTTTCTCTCTCTCTGTGTGTGTAAGGCCTCTGATTGGAGTCTGTTGGCTGTGTTTTCTCTCTCTCTCTGTGTGTAAGGCCTCTGATTGGAGTCTGGTTGGCTGTGTTTCTCTCTCTCTGTGTGTGTAAGGCCTCTGATTGGAGTCTGGTTGGCTGTGTTTGTCTCTCTCTCTGTGTGTGTAAGGCCTCTGATTGGAGTCTAGTTGGCTGTGTTTCTCTCTCTCTGTGTGTGTAAGGCCTCTGTTTGGAGTCTGGTTGGCTGTGTTCTCTTTCTCTCTGTGTGTGTAAGGCCTCTGATTGGAGTCTGGTTTGCTGTGTTTCTCTCTCTCTCTCAGTGTGTGTAAGGCCTCTGATTTGAGTCTGGTTGGCTGTGTTTCTCTCTCTCTGTGTGTGTGTAAGGCCTCTGATTGGAGTCTGGTTTGCTGTGTTTCTCTCTCTCTCTGTGTGTGTAAGGCCTCTGATTTGAGTCTGGTTGGCTGTGTTTTCTCTCTCTCTGTGTGTGTAAGGCCTCTGATTGGAGTCTGGTTGGCTGTACATCTCTCTCTCTGTGTGTGTAAGGCCTCTGATTGGAGTCTGGTTGGCTGTGTTGTCTCTCTCTGTGTTTGTAAGGCCTCTGATTGGAGTCTGGTTGGCTGTGTTTCTCTCTCTGTGTGTGTGTGTAAGGCCTCTGATTGGAGTCTGGTTGGCTGTGTTTCTCTCTCTCTCTCAGTGTGTGTAAGGCCTCTGATTGGAGTCTGGTTGGCTGTGTTTCTCTCTCTCTCTGTGTGTGTAAGGCCTCTGATTGGAGTCTGGTTGGCTGTGTTTCTCTCTCTCTCTCTGTGTGTGTAAGGCCTCTGATTGGAGTCTGGTTGGCTGTGTTTTCTCTCTCTCTCTGTGTGTGTGTAAGGCCTCTGATTGGAGTCTGGTTGGCTGTGTTTCTCTCTCTCTCATCTCTGTGTCTCTCTCTGATCTCTCTCTGGTTGGCTCTCTCTCTCTCTCTCTGGAGAGTGTGTGTAAGGCATCTGATTGGAGTCTGGTTGGCTGTGTGTCTCTCTCTCTGTGTGTGTAAGGCCTCTGATTGGAGTCTGTTGGCTGTGTTTCTCTCTGTCTCTGTGTGTGTAAGGCCTCTGATTGGAGTCTGGTTGGCTGTGTTTCTCTCTCTCTGTGTGTGTAAGGCCTCTGATTGGAGTCTGGTTGGCTGAGTTGTCTCTACTCTCTGTGTGTAAGGCTTCTGATTGGAGTCTAGTTGGCTGTGTTTTCTCTCTCTGTGTGTGTAAGGCCTCTGTTTGGAGTCTGGTTGGCTGTGTCTGTGTCTGTGTGTGTAAGGCCTCTGATTGGAGTCTGGTTTGCTGTGTCTCTCTCAGTGTGTGTAAGGCCTCTGATTTGAGTCTGGTTGGCTGTGTTTTCTCTCTCTCTCTGTGTGTGTGTAAGGCCTCTGATTGGAGTCTGGTTTGCTGTGTTTCTCTCTCTCTCTGTGTGTGTAAGGCCTCTGATTTGAGTCTGGTTGGCTGTGTTTTCTCTCTCTGTGTGTGTAAGGCCTCTGATTGGAGTCTGGTTGGTGTGTGTCTCTCTCTCTCTGTGTTTGTAAGGCCTCTGATTGGAGTCTGGTTGGCTGTGTTTCTCTCTCTGTGTGTGTGTGTAAGGCCTCTGATTGGAGTCTGGTTGGCTGTGTTTCTCTCTCTCTCATGTGTGTGTGTAAGGCCTCTGATTGGAGTCTGGTTGGCTGTGTTTCTCTCTCTCTCTGTGTGTGTAAGGCCTCTGATTGGAGTCTGGTTGGCTGTGTTTCTCTCTCTCTCTCTGTGTGTGTAAGGCCTCTGATTGGAGTCTGGTTGGCTGTGTTTCTCTCTCTCTCTCTGTGTGTGTGTAAGGCCTCTGATTGGAGTCTGGTTGGCTGTGTTTCTCTCTCTCTCTCTCTGTGTGTGTAAGGCATCTGATTGGAGTCTGGTTGGCTGTGTCTCTCTCTCTGTGTGTGTAAGGCCTCTGATTGGAGTCTGTTGGCTGTGTTTCTCTCTTCTCTGTGTGTGTAAGGCCTCTGATTGGAGTCTGGTTGGCTGTGTTTCTCTCTCTCTGTGTGTGTGTGTAAGGCCTCTGATTGGAGTCTGGTTGGCTGTGTTTCTCTCTCTCTCTGTGTGTGTAAGGCCTCCGATTGCAGATATTTTTTCTTTGACTCTGTCATTCAGTCCTGAGAGAGAACAGATTCAGAACATTCTTGAATTCATGTGAATCCATGTGCTCTGCTCTGTCTGTCAGTTTCTCTATCTTTCTCTCTCTCTGTTTTCTCTCTTTTTCTCTCTGTTTTCTCTGTCTCTCCATGCTCCATGTGCGCTGTCTGTCTGTCTGTCTGTCTGTCTGTCTGTCTGTCTGTCTGTCTGTCTGTCTGTCTGTCTGTCAGTCTGTCTGTAGAAAAACCTGTCTGTCTGTCTATCTGTCAGTGTCCGTCTGTCCGTCCAAACTCCACAGCCAGAACAGGAATGCAGTGTGAGAGTGTTTCACCACTTGTTGTGTAAACTCACACCAGGGTATCTCTTTCTCCATCTCTCTCTCAGTCTGTCTGCGTGCGTGTGGTTTGCCCTCTGTACCAATTTTAGAATGACTTTACTAAAATGTCAGGGTGGCTGATGAGCAAAATGATGATTGTCGAGAAGAACTTGATGACAGTTGGAAAGAGAAGAGGAGAGATGTAGCACCATATAGCTCCAATTGCAATTACATACCCATATAATCTATGGAGTAGAAATGAACAAGAGTGACCTTTAACCTCGCCTATCCAGGCCAAATGTTGCTGTTTGTTCAATTTCCTGTATTACATTTGGTTGTCGTTGGCAAGGTTGACAACAATAGCTAAAACATTAGCAATATCCTTGCAACTAATGTTTTGTGGATTATGATCAGGTAAGAAATTAGTACGATGTCATTTGAGGCATTTCTTAGCAATGTTCTTCAAAAAACATGAAGAAATGTATGTTTTAAATCTTAGGTTCAGGTTAATTATGGTGTTTAGGTTATCTCTTATGATTAGGTTAACTCTATAACTGGTGTATTCCCTCCTTTCCAAGAACATTGTAGCAAATTCTCCTCAATCTCTGTTGTCCTTATTCTATGTTGTCCCTCTCTGGAGGCCCACTGGTATTAACATTACAGCTGAAGGCTTTCTTGTCCGCTATCTATCTGACCGACGTGGGGTTGAGAAACGCTGGACGACTCTGCTGGTGTGTGTCAGCATTCAAATGAGACATGCATATGCAGCATCATCATTAGTGGGTGTCACAGAGTTGAAGTGGGAATGTGTGTTTGTGTGTGTGTCAGTTTGCTGGTCAGTGAAATGTGAGTATGTGTGTGTCTGAGTGGGAAGATGGCAGTGTGGATAAAGTGTCGATAGCAAACAGGAAAAGGAAACTAAAGTAAGAGTAGAGTTGGTGTGTGTGTCTCGACTTGATTGCTACGCTGCACAACTCTCCTTTTTTAGATTCTCATCTGACACACAGCAGGGTTCCTCTCTCTCTCTCAGATTCTCACTTTCTGTCCCTGTCATGATTCTGTCACTTTCTCCCCCTGATTCTGTCTCCTTCTCTTCTATCATGCCCTCTGTTTAATTCTGTCCTCCCCCTCTCTCCTTCTCCTTTAGCATCTATCATGCACCATTCTACTGTTCTGTACCCCCCCTCTCTCTCTCTTTCTCACTTTCTGTCCCTCTCTGATTCTGTCTTTCTCCCCCTCTCTCCTTCTCTTCTATCATGCCCTCTCTGTTTTACCCCCCCTCTCTCTCTCTTTCTTCACTTTCTGTCCCTCTCTGATTCACCCATCTCTCTCCTTCTATCTATCATGCCCTCTCTGTTTTACCCCAACATCTCTCTCTTCTTTCTCACTTTCTGTCCCTTTGACTGTCTTTCTCCCCTCTCTCCCTTCTCCACAACATCTGTATCTTCTATCTCTCTTTCTCACCTGTCCCTCTCTGATTTCTGTCATTAAACTTCTCTTCTATCATGCCCTCTCTCATTATAGTGGATCTCCGGGACAGTCTTCTATGACATCTGTATCTTCTATCAGCGGATCGCTCGAGAAGAGAATCAACATCTGTATCTTCTATCATGAAGTCTTTCGACATCTCCTGTCTCTTCTATTGCCCTCTCTGTCTTTCTCCCCCTCTCTCCTTCTCTTATATCAGCCCTCTCTGTGTCTATCATGTGTTTAACCCCCCTCTCCTTCTCTTCT
This sequence comes from Oncorhynchus masou masou, assembly GCF_036934945.1. NCBI lineage: Eukaryota > Metazoa > Chordata > Actinopteri > Salmoniformes > Salmonidae > Oncorhynchus > Oncorhynchus masou. The sequence goes on from NW_027015596.1 coordinate 121,393, forward strand.
GAAGACTATCTGAGAGTGTCTTCTATCATGTCTCTGAAGACTGACTAACATCCTTATCTTCTATCATGCTGGAAGACTAGGACTATCATGTACATCTGTATCCCCTATAGGGATGTTGGATCATGCGTCTCTGACTAATTCTCCTTCTCTTCTATCATGCCCATCTGTTTAAGACTTTCAGGTCTGTGCCTGTGAGAACCACCGTGTACCTAAACATAGGAGAGTGTCCTCCTTAATTGAAAAAAGTCATTAAACAAGTCAGGAGTCAGTTGTTTAATATCTGTGAAGACAGTAGGTGATGGAGAGTGTGTTGTTCATGTGTGTGAAGATCAACATGCTGGAAGTAGTGAAGTGTGGACATGTGTGTGAAGACTATTGGAGAGTGTGTGTACATGTGTGTGAAGACTATTGGAGAGTGTGTGTACATGTGTGTGAAGACTATTGGAGAGTGTGTGTACATGCGTGTGAAGACTATTGGAGAGTGTGTGTGTACATGTGTGTGTGTGAAAACTATTAGAGAGTATGTGTACATGCGTGTGAAGACTTGGAGAGTGTGTGTACATGTGTGTGAAGACTATTGGAGAGTGTGTGGACATGCGTGTGAAGACTATTGGAGAGTGTGTGTGTACATGTGTGTGTGTGTGAAGACTATTAGAGTGTGTGTCTGTGTGTGTGTGTGTGTGTGTGTGATTGGAGAGTGTGTGTACATGCATGTGTGAAGACTATTGGAGAGTGTGTGTGTACATGTGTGTGTGTGTGAAGACTATTAGAGAGTGTGTGTACATGTGTGTGTGTGTGAAGACTATTAGAGAGTGTGTGTACATGTGTGTGTGTTAAGACTATTAGAGTGTGTGTGTACATTTGTGTGTGTGTGATTGGAGAGTGTGTGTACATGCATGTGTGAAGACTATTGGAGAGTGTGTGTACATGTGTGTGAAGACTATTGGAGAGTGTGTGTACATGCATGTGTGAAGACTATTGGAGAGTGTGTGGACATGTGTGTGAAGACTATTGGAGAGTGTGTGTACATGTGTGTGAAGACTATTGGAGAGTGTGTGTACATGCATGTGTGAAGACTATTGGAGAGTGTGTGTACATGCGGTGTGTGAAGACTATTGGAGAGTGTGTGTACATGCGGTGTGTGAAGACTATTGGAGAGTGTGTGTACGTGTGTGTGTGTGTGTGTGTGTGTCAGAGACCAACAGTTATCAGAGGGACTTTATGTTGTCTGCACAATTCTGAAAGAATCTCTGGACTCTGAACTCTATACCAGTGTTTCCCAAACTTTTCCTGGGCCTCCGAGCCTCCTAACCCCTGTTGTAGAAATTGTTACACAGAGACACTTGAAGTCAATCTTAAATGAAGCTGGAGAGGTCACAGTCAAACTTAGATGCATAAAGTACCTGTCTGAAGTGAGCTCTCACTGGGCAGTCCCTTTAGTTGTCTTATATACTGCAGACAAGTCATATTTGCATGATTTAGTTTATTCATAATTCATTAATCATTAATGTTTGCTTCATTCATGTGACGACCAATACTGGGTCATGCTTGTGATAGACCAGTACCTCACGAGGCTTCTTCTCTAAGCTGAGACCTTGAAACTGAGATATCATTTCTCTAAACAAGGTTCTGGGCGTACTGCCAAATTGCAGATACTGATAGTGAGGATTCATTCAGTCAGTCACTTGCATGAACATAGAAATTGGTTATTAGAAAAGCACAAAAACAAAAATGTCCACCTTAGCCTCCTAACCCCCTAGCCTCCTAACCCCCTAGCCTCCTAACCCCCTAGCCTCCTAACCTCCTAGCTCCCTAGCCTTCTAGCCTTCTAACCCCCTAGCCTTCTAGCCTCCTAGACCCCTAGCCTCCTAGATCCGTAACATCCTAGCCTCCTAACCCCCTAGCCTGCTAACCCCCTAGCCTCCTAACCCCCTAGCCTCCTAACCCCCTAGCCTCCTAACCCCCTAGCCTCCTAACCCCCTAGCCTCCTAACCTCCTAGCCTCCTAACCCCCTAGCCTCCTAACCTCCTAACTCCCTAGCCTTCTAGCCTTCTAACCCCCTAGCCTTCTAGCCTCCTAGACCCCTAGCCTCCTAGACCTCTAACATCCTCGCCTCCCAAACCCCCAGCCTCCCAAAACTCTAGCCTCCCAACACTCTAGCCTCCTAACCTCCTAGCCTCCTAGACCCCTATCCTCATAACCTCCTAGCCTCCTAGACCCCTAGCCGTTCCACTTGATCTATTCCTGATTAGTCAACTAATCCCCAAGCCATTGACTTGTTGAATCAGGTGCTTTAGTTCAGGGAGCGTATTCATAAAGTGTCTTGAGTAGGAGCAGGACTCTAAAGTACAACCAATATTTTGCTATGCAACCAGCAGTTTAACAATGGGAGCACTGTGCAACTATGAACAAAACTCTCCCAGATAATGATTGTTGTAATGATAAGGCTTGGCTGTAGCGTTGTTTCAGAGGGCCCTAGAGAAACAAGTGAGTGCAGATCCGTTAGCATCCTGGTTGCACCATTACTACAGTGAAAACGTCTTGCTTCTATCCCAGCCTGGTCAAATGATCTGACCCATATTACCAGCACAACATCTGTATCTTCTATAGTGTGATCGCCGTGACCGCACAACATCTGTATCTTCTATAGCGGATCGCCGGGACCACACAACATCTGTATCTTCTATAGCGGATCGCCGGGACCGCACAACATCTGTATCTTCTATAGCGGATCGCCGGGACCACACAACATCTGTATCTTCTATAGCGGATCGGGACCACACAACATCTGTATCTTCTATAGCGGATCGCCGGGACGAACAACATCTGTATCTTCTATAGTGGATCGCCGGGACCTGCACAACATCTGTATCTTCTATAGCGGATCCTCGGGACCAACAACATCTGTATCTTCTATAGTGGATCTCCCCGCACAACATCTGTATCTTCTATAGCGGATCATGTTCCGGGACCGAACAACATCTGTATCTTCTATAATGGATCGCCATGGACCTCTCCATTTCTCTTCTATGACTACATGTTCCTCTCCATCTGTTCTTCCATTTCTCCCCGAACAACATCTGACTAATCTATAGCGGATGTTCCTCACAACATCTTCCCTTCTATAGGAGCCGGACCAACAACATCTGACTAATGGACCATGTTACTCACAACATCTGTATCTTCTATTTTGGATCTGACGGGAGAACAACATCTGTATCTTCTATAGTGGATCGCCATTGAGACCATGAACAACATCTGTATCTTCTATAGCTCGCCGGGACCATGTTCTTCCATAGCGGATCTCCAGACCACACAACATCTGTATCTTCTATATGGATCCCCACAACATCTGTATCTTCTATATGGACCATGTTCCTCTCCATTTCTCCGGGACTGACTACAACATCTGTATCTTCCATAGCGGATCCCGGGACTCGCTAACAACATGTTCCTCTTCTATAGCGGATCCCTCTGGACCACACAACATCTGTATCTTCTATAGTGGATCACCTCAACATCCATTTCTCCCCTCTGATAATGAGACCATGTTCCTCTCAACATCAGTATTTCTCCCTCTCTGGCTAATGAGACCATGTATCTTCCATAGCGGATCCCTCCATTTTCCCCTTTGACACACTTGCTAATAACCATTTGTTTACACTTTGTTCAGTCCCGTTACCTCATAGGATAGCTAGCTAACAACCTGGTAAATTGACCAGTATATCCAAAGATTTGGGGGCACAGAAAGAAAGGAAAGGGGACCATGCTTCTTCAGGAGATCAAGGAATGTATGAATGACTGATCTCTTGCATGTCATCATCACAAACCTGACATTTTGAAAGAGTTTGTCAAATGTTCAGTGTAATGCATCTCAATAGGAAAATAGTGATTTTACATCATATATAAACCTAATATTCCCTCATGACTTTGTCATTCCAATGACGGGTATTCCACTCAACCAGTGGAGGCTCTTAGTGGAGGATGGTTCATTATAATGTCTGGAACAGAGCAAATGGATTCATCAGACACATGGACACCATATGTTGATGTATTTGATACCTACCATGATTCCTCTCCAGCTATTACCACTAGCCCGTCCTCCCCAATTAAGGTGTCACCAACCTCCTGTGGTATCAACATTTTAGCCTTTATAATAAACGGATGTGTTTACAGTGCTACATATTAGTTTCATGGGCAACAGCATGTGCTAACAGTAGCTAGACTACATTTAGTCCCAGTACAGGCTGTATCTCAATCAATATATGATTATTTTCTGGTGCTCCTAAATGTCATGCACCAATTCTACTAATGAAATGTCTTATTTAGAACCCTGGAGCCCTGTGGGCCGTAGGTATGAAACATCTGTTCTGATCTAGGGTCAGGTCTGCCCTGTCCATGTAATCTTATGTGAAATGCAAAACTGATTCTAAATCAGCACTTTTACTCTGAGACGCTTGATACACACGCAGGGCTACAACCAAACTGTGGAACGTCTGGGGGTCCTCGTGGAGAGGTTAGAGATATACTGCTCTATACTGTAAATGGAGAGGGAGACTTATGTATATATTTATTGAACATTTGCCAGATAGAATTGTAAAAAACCCACCTGGTTGCCAGATATAATTGTAAAAAGCCCACCTGGTTGTCAGATTGTGCATGTGTAGAACAACATGTCAGATAGTGAGATCAAAGTCAAGTGGTAGCCCTAGATCCGCTGATATACAGTCATTTGTTTTTACACACACACACACACACACACACACACACACACACACACACACACACACACACACACACACACACACACACACACACACACACACACACACACACACACACACACACACACACAGACTGCCCAATGGAATCACAGGATATCATCAGCACCTCTGTCCTCTGCTCCAGGGGATTCCTTTAGAATGTCATCTACCAAACCACCTGTCCTCTGATCTGTCTGTTTCTTCCTCAACCAGCTGATTGATACATGTCGTATTGCGTGTGGAAGTATTTTCAAACAGTTCTCAATGTTTGCATCATCTGCTGCATTTGTGTGTGTATCTGTGTGTGTGTGTGTTTCTCTTCTGTGTGTGTGTTTCTCCTCTGTGTGTGTGTGTTTCTCCTCTGTGTGTGTGTGTTTCTCCTCTGTGTGTGTGTGTTTCTCCTCTGTGCATGTGTTTCTCCTCTGTGTGTGTGTGTTTCTCCTCTGTGTGTGTGTGTTTCTCCTCTGTGCGTGTGTTTCTCCTCTGTGTGTGTGTTTCTCCTCTGTGTGTGTGTGTTTCTCCTCTGTGTGTGTGTATCTCCTCTGTGTGTGTGTGTGTGTGTGTGTGTGTGTGTGTGTGTGTGTGTGTGTGTGTGTGTGTGTGTGTGTGTGTGTGTGTGTGTGTGTGTGTGTGTGTGTGTGTGCGTGTATCTACTGCTTTGTGTCATTTCATCACACTAACATTTCTGTTCTTTCATCTCCTTCTTTCAGATTGAACTGTGCTGCGTCGCTCCAGGCTCTGTTAGTTACTGATTTTCTTTCTCCCCTCTGACTAATGAGACCATGTTCCTCTCCATGTTCTTCTCCATGTCTCCCCTCTGACTAAGGAGACCATGTTCCTCTCCATGTTCCTCTCCATGTCTCCCCTCTGACTAATGAGACCATGTTCCTCTCCATTTCTCCCCTCTGACTAAAGAGACCACGTTCCTCTCCATTTTCCTCTCCATTTCTCCCCTCTGACTAATGGTTCCATGTTCCTCTCCATTTCCCTCTCCATTTCTCCCCTCTGACTAATGAGACCATGTTACTCTCCATTTCCCTCTCCATGTCTCCCCTCTGACTAATGGTTCCATGTTCCTCTCCATTTCCCTCCTCTCCACTAATTGTTCCTCTCCAGTTTTTCCCCTCTGACTAATGAGACCATGTTCCTCTCCATGTTCCTCTCCATTTCCCTCTCCATTTCTAAGTTCTACCTCTGACTAATGAGACCATGTTCCTCTCCATTTCTCCCTCTGACTAATGAGACCATGTTCCTCTCCATTTCTCCCCTCTGACTAATGAGACCATGTTCCTCTCCATTTCTCCCCTCTGACTAATGAGACCATGTTCCTCTCCATTTCTCCCCTCTGGCTAATGAGACCACGTTCCTCTCCATTTCCCTCTCCATTTCTCCCCTCTGACTAATGAGACCATGTTCCTCTCAATTTCTCCCCTCTGGCTAATGAGACCATGTTCCTCTCCATTTTCCTCTCCATTTCTCCCCTCTGACTAATGAGACCATGTTCCTCTCCATTAATGATACTTGTTCCTCTCCATCTTCCATTTCTCCCCTCTGGCTAATGAGACCATGTTCCTCTCCATTTCCCTCTCCATTTCTCCCCTCTGACTAATGAGACCATGTTCCTCTCATTTTCCTCTCCATTTCTGTTCTGACTAATGAGACCATGTTCCTCTCCATTTCCTCTCCATTTCTCCCCTCTGACTAATGAGACCATGTTCCTCTCCAGGTCATTTCTCCCCTCTGACTAATGAGACCATGTTCCTCTCCATTTCTCCTCCTCTGGCTAATGAGACCATGTTCCTCTCCATTTCTCCCCTCTGACTAATGAGACCATGTTCCTCTCCATTTCTCCCCTCTGACTAATGAGACCATGTTCCTCTCCATTTCTCCCCTCTGACTAATGAGACCATGTTCCTCTCCATTTCTCCCCTCTGACTAATGAGACCATGTTCCTCTCCATTTCTCCCCTCTGACTAATGAGACCATGTTCCTCTCCATTTCTCCCCTCTGACTAATGAGACCATGTTCCTCTCCATTTCTCCCCTCTGCACTTTGTATCTTTCATCATATTATTATGGAAAGTGGGATTAATGAGAGGGAGAGAAAATGAAAAGGTGAAACGTACTGTATGATGTCTTTCACCCACAGATACAAGTCACACACTGCAGGTCTGTTGTGGAGTTGTGTGTGTGTGTGTGTGTGTCTGTTACTGGTCTGTTTGTGTGTCTGTTTGTGTCTGTTTGTGTGTGTACTGTTTGTGTCTGTGTGTGTGTTGTGTGTGTGTCTGTGTGTGTGTTTGTGTGTCTGTGTGTCTGTTTGTGTTATGTGACTTGTTGTGTGTGTGTCTGTGTGTGTGTGTATGTGTGTGTACTGTGTGTCTGTTACTGTGTGTGTGTGTGTGTGTCTGTTTGTGTATGTGTCTGTTACTGTGGGTGTGTTTGTAAAAGTACTGTCATGTCTGTTCTGCCAGTTATGTGTGACTTGGTACTGTGTGGGTGTGTCCTGTCATGTCAGGTTGAGACTTTATGTTGACTGTCTCTCTGTGAGGACTGTATATGTACAGCGTACAGCAAAATGATATTTTTCTGAAACCAAATCTACCCTGTTATTCTAAAGGGAGGATCTCATTTCCTCCCTACCTCCTGTTGAGTGTGTGTGTGTGTGTGTGTGTGCATAAATGTACAGTCTGTGTGTATGTATGTCAGTGTCTATGTGTCTGTTTGTGTGTGTATCTCCCTTCCCTCCCTCCCTCCCTCCCTCCCTCCCTCCCTCCCTCCCTCCCTCCCTCCCTCCCTCCCTCCCTCCCTCCCCCTCCCTCCCTCCCTCCCTCCCTCCCTCCCTCCCTCCCTCCCTCCCTCCCTCTGTGTAGTTGCAGCAGTAAAACAGTTGTTGTGTGAATCATATAGCACCTTGTCATCAGCTCTATACTATGTGGATAATGTATAGTTTCAGCACTGGTTATAAGTACTACTACTGAGAAGACTGGTGATTTACTTGACTTCATCAGTATGTAGATAGATGGAGATGCTAATGTATTCACACATTGACAGATACAGTTTGTTTTTCTCCTCTAGGTTTTCTCTGTGCTGTCATGAGACATTCCTAGCCTACCAGTATCACAAAGGACAAGAACTACGTTTTGTTGAGGTCTGTCTGACTGTGTATAAAGACTTGGTACAATACTGTAGGTCTGTTACTGGGGTTATGAGACTTGGTACTGTAGGTCTGTTACTGGGGTTATGAGACTTGTTACTGTAGGTCTGTTACTGGGGTTATGAGACGTGTTACTGTAGGTCTGTTACTGGGGTTATGAGACTTGTTACTGTAGGTAGGTCTGTTACTGGGGTTATGAGACTGTTACTGGGGTTATGAGACTTGGTACTGTAGGTCTGTTACTGGGGTTATGAGACTTGTTACTGTAGGTCTGTTACTGGGGTTATGAGACTTGGTACTGTAGGTCTGTTACTGGGGTTATGAGACTTGGTACTGTAGGTCTGTTACTGGGGTTATGAGACTTGGTACTGTAGGTCTGTTACTGGGGTTATGAGACTTGTACAATACTGTACTGTAGGTCTGTTACTGGGGTTATGAGACTTGTTACTGTAGGTCTGTTACTGGGGTTATGAGACTTGGTACTGGGGTTAGGTCTGTTACTGGGGTTATGAGACTTGGTACAATACTGTAGGTCTGTTACTGGGGTTATGAGACTTGTTACTGTAGGTCTGTTACTGGGGTTATGAGACTTGTTACTGTAGGTCTGTTACTGGGGTTATGAGACTTGTTACTGTTGGTACTGTAGGTCTGTTACTGGGGTTATGAGACTTGGTACTGTAGGTCTGTTACTGGGGTTATGAGACTTGGTTACTGTAGGTCTGTTACTGGGGTTATGAGACTTGGTACTGTAGGTCTGTTACTGGGGTTATGAGACTTGTTACAATACTGTAGGTCTGTTACTGGGGTTATGAGACTTGTTACTGTAGGTCTGTTACTGGGGTTATGAGACTTGTTACTGTAGGTCTGTTACTGGGGTTATGAGACTTGTTACTGTAGGTCTGTTACTGGGGTTATGAGACTTGTTACTGTAGGTCTGTTACTGGGGTTATGAGACTTGGTACTGTAGGTCTGTTACTGGGGTTATGAGACTTGGTACTGTAGGTCTGTTACTGGGGTTATGAGACTTGGTACTGTAGGTCTGTTACTGGGGTTATGAGACTTGGTACTGTAGGTCTGTTACTGGGGTTATGAGACTTGGTACTGTAGGTCTGTTACTGGGGTTATGAGACTTGTTATGAGATACTGTAGGTCTGTTACTGGGGTTATGAGACTTGCTACTGTAGGTCTGTTACTGGGGTTATGAGACTTGTTACTGTAGGTCTGTTACTGGGGTTATGAGACTTGGCTACTGTAGGTCTGTTACTGGGGTTATGAGACTTGGTATGAGATACTGTAGGTCTGTTACTGGGGTTATGAGACTTGGTACTGTAGGTCTGTTACTGGGGTTATGAGACTTGTTACTGTAGGTCTGTTACTGGGGTTATGAGACTTGGTTACTGTAGGTCTGTTACTGGGGTTATGAGACTTGGTACAGGTCTGTTGCTGGGGTTATACTGTAGGTCTGTTACTGGGGTTATGAGACTTGGTACAATACTGTAGGTCTGTTACTGGGGTTATGAGACTTGTTACTGTAGGTCTGTTACTGGGGTTATGTAAGAGTGCCTGGTGAACAGGACTGTAGGGTACAGTTAACCCTGGAGACAGGGAAAGAGAGAGATTGTGTGTGTCTGTACATTCATGCTTTGTATATGTGTCTGTCTGTCTGTGCCTGTGTGTGTTTGTGTGCTTACTTGCGCGCCTCCATGCGTGCTGACCTGCGTGTGTGTGTGTGTGTGTGTGTGTGTGTGTGTGTGTGTGTGTGTGTGTGTGTGTGTGTGTGTGTGTGTGTGTGTGTGTGTGTGTGTGTGTGTGTGTGTGTGTGTGTGTGTGTGTGTGTGTGTGTGTGTGTGTGAAGAGAAAAGGACAGAAATGTCTGCACAGCCACTCCAAGACCCGGGTTGGTGACCTCTGTATAGAGTTATCACATAGTCTAACCTCATGTATTGTTCAAACATGAGAGAGAGAACCATCTGGACCACTTGTGGAGGCAGACACTTTACATCACCACTGAAATGGAGAGGCTTAAAGGTTGGGTGTGCAGGCTTTTGTTCCAGCCCAGCACTAACACACCTGATTCACTTACTGAATGGGAGAAAGACTAGGCACTATAGAGCTGTGGTCACCTAACCCCGTTGTTGGACAAGCTACAGTACGAGGTGTGCAGGCTTTTGTTCTAGCCCAGCACTAATGTCAAGAATAGTTGAACGAGTTCCAGGAACAGCAAAGGGTTGGTGACTACTGGTGTTGCGTTTCCCCCTTGCTGTTCAGAATGTTACGCTTCAGGCTCATCTGGGTGGCTCCTGTTCAGTAGAGAGAAAACGTTTGAAAATGGGAAGGTGCTTACGTGAACTCGTCCAATCAGAACACAGATATTCCTATTGCGCTGTTAAATGTTTCGCTACGGTGGGCCCTACTGAACCAAACCCTTCTGTTCCCTGGCCCTGAGGCCTTCAGAGGGATCTCTCCATCTGGATTTACTTGTTGACAGAAACCTTTGCTGCAACTCCATGTTTGGCCCAGGCCCAGCTCACTTTCTAAGAAGAAACATTTCTTCTAAATGTCACCCACAATGTGAGTCATATAGATATATTTCTCAATTAAAGTGGTATTAAAGAGGAATAGACTGCACTTGGACTTAACTTTGTCCAGGCCCATAGAGACGGACAGACAGAGATGGACAGACAGAGACAGAGACGGACAGACAGACAGTTGGGTATATTGAACAGGATTAGTGTGTCTGGACAAAGGTCTATAAAAAGCTGTTTCAACACAGACAGTGAGCTCTGCTTCCTCTGAGTGATTGGTCTTATTGCTGTGACCTCTGAGAGACAATAGTGCAGTGATCATCAGCTAGATTCATGATGAGTTCTTCTTGAGCGGATGGTCAATTTGTAGACCAAAATATAAAATCACCTGAGGGCCAAACGTGTCCCTCGATCCACCGGTTGAGGAACCTGCAATAACGCATAGCATTACTGCTACATCGGAATGATCTCTGCAATAACGCATAGCATTACTGCTACATCGGAATGATCTCTGCAATAACGCATAGCATTACTGCTACATCGGAATGATCTCTGCAATAACGCATAGCATTACTGCTACATCGGAATGATCTCTGCAATAACGCATAGCATTACTGCTACATCGGAAGGATCTCTGCAATAACGCATAGCATTACTGCTACATCGGAATGATCTCTGCAATAACGCATAGCATTACTGCTACATCGGAATGATCTCTGCAATAACGCATAGCATTACTGCTACATCGGAATGATCTCTGCAATAACGCATAGCATTACTGCTACATCGGAATGATCTCTGTAATGGACCATCGGAATGATCTGCATGGACCATATATCAGTCTGTGTGTGTGTGTGTGTGTGTGTGTGTGTGTGTGTGTGTGTGTGTGTGTGTGTGTGTGTGTGTGTGTGTGTGTGTGTGTGTTTTGCTAGGGCGTGGTGTAGATTTTAGGGTGTGTGTCTCATCAGCACAGTTCTGAGGGGATCATGTTCCTCTCATATTCAGTGTTTTTGGTGAAATACCATTATCTACTTTACCTACATTACCTACTGTCGTTCCAGCTGTCCATGGTTTTAACAAGACTCAACTGCTATAATAGTCCTGCTTTGTCTGTCATTTGGTATTCTACCATAATAGTATATTATTTATTGTAGTTTTAGGTTTATAATGCTGTGTTTTACCCTGAAAGTATATTATTACAAACTATTCATGGAGCTAATGGATGTTTATACAGGGCATTTGGGTCTGGTTTTAGTTTAGAAGGAAATGATGGTCATTGAAGGTCCTGTCTCCACCCCATTTTTCTCTGTGTGTGTGTGTGTGTGTGTGTGTGTGTGTGTGTGTGTGTGTGTGTGTGTGTGTGTGTGTGTGTGTGTGTGTGTGTGTGTGTGTGTGTGTGTGTGTGTGTGTGTGTGTGTGTGTGTGTGTGTGTGTGTGTGTGTGTGTGTGTGTGTGTGTGTGTGTGTGTGTGTGTGTGGCTGGCTAGCGTACTTCAGGAAGAGAAAAAGGTGAATCTCTCACCGAAGTTCTATAAATCCTGTGGGAGGTGTGTGTGTGTGTCTCCACAGAGCAATGCTGAGACGTAGAGTAACTTCTGCTTTCATAGTTCCGCTGAGCCCATAAACTCTCTCATAACCAGCAGGCTTGTACTCTACACTGTGTGTGTGTGTGTGTGTACTACAGCGTAGACAGCTACTGAGCTAAGGTTCTGTTAATATTCCCTGTGCTGGAGGTGAAAGAAACTCACACCTGTTTAGGCGAGGTGCTGGCTAGAACAGAGGTTCTACTGTATCTTGACCAACATGTCTTAGAATCTATAGACTGAGAGGTTCTACTGTATCAACATGTCTTAGATGCTATAGACATACTGTATCTTCAACATGAGATGCTATAGACTGAGAGGTTCTACTGTATCTAGACCAACATGTCTTAGATGCTATAGACTGAGAGGTTCTACTGTATCTAGATCAACATGTCTTAGATGCTATAGACCGAGAGGTTCTACTGTATCTAGACCAACAACTATAGATGAGAGGTTCTACTTACTGTATCTAGACTAACAATGTCTTAGAATCTATAGACTGAGAGGTTCTACTGTATCTAGATCAACATGTCTTAGA